>NW_026087271.1:0-88117 GCF_022539395.1 Myiozetetes cayanensis | reverse complement strand
GGGCCATTTCAGGGCGGGGCTTTGGACACCAAGCGAATTAAGTTCCAGCCAGGAAAAAAAGGCCTTAGCCTCTAACTCTCCTGTGCAGTTGGTGAGCCACCCTTGGCACTCCACGCACACAAGGAGCTTCCTGCGCTGGCCCCTTTTGTCTGGGATGAATCTTCTTTCTTAGTCTATCTGGGGACCCAGACTGGCCATTTCAGCGCGGAGCTATGGACACCAAAGCAATGAAGTTCCAGCCATGAAAAAAAGCCCTTAACCTCCAAGTCTCCCATGCAATGGGTGAGCAACCCTTGACACTCCATGCACACATGGAGCTTCCTGCGCTGGCATCTTTTGTCTGGGAGGAATCTTCGTTCTTAGCCCGTGTGGGGCCCAGGCAGAGCCATTTCAGCGCGGGGCTACGGACACCAAACCAATGAAGTTCCAACCAGGAAAAAACGGCCTTAGCCTCCACCTCTACTGTGCAATGGCTGAGCCACTCTTGGAACTTCATGCACACATAGAGCTGGTAACTTTGGTGTGGGAGGAATCTTCGTTCTTAGTCCATCTGGGGACCAAGATGGGCCATTTCAGCGTTGGGCTTCGGACAGCAAAGCAATGAATTTCCAGGTAGGAAAGAAAGCCCTTAGCGTCCAACTGCCCTGTGCATTTGATGAGCCACCCTTGGCACTCTATACACTCACGGAGCTTTCTGCACTTGCGGCTTTTTGCTAAGATGAATCTTCGTTCTTAGTCCATCTGGGGACCCAGACGCGTCCTTTCAGCGCATGACTTCAAACATCAAACCAATGAAGTTCCAGCCAGGAAAAAAAGCCCTTAGCCTCCAACTGTCCTGTGCAGTTGGTGAGGCACCCTTGGCACTCCATGCACACATGGAGCTTCCTGCCCTAGCACCTTTTGTCTGGGTGGAATCTTCCTTCTTAGTCCATCTGGGGACCAAGGCGGGCCATTTCAGCGTGGGGCTTGGGACACCAAACCAATGAAGTTCCAGCCAGGAAAGAAAGCCCTTAGCCTCCAACTCTGCTGTGAAATGGGTGAGCCACCCTTGGCTCTCCATGCACACATGGAGCTTTCTACCCTGGCACCTCTTGTCTGAGTGGAATCTTTGTTCTTAATCCATCTGGGAACCCAGATAGGCCATTTCAGCGCAGGGCTTCAGACACCAAACCAATGAAGTTCCAGCCAGGAAAAAAAGCCCTTAGCGTCCAACTGCCCTGTGCAATGGGTGAGCCACCCTTGGCCCTCCATGCACACATGGAGCTTCCTGCGCTGGCACCTTTTTCTGGGAGAAATCTTCGTTCTGAGTCCATCTCTGGACTTAGTCGGGCCATTTCAGCGTGGGGCTTCGGACACAAAACCAATGGAGTTCCAGGAAGGAAAAATACCCCTTAGCCTTCAACTCTGCTGTGCAATGGGTGAGTCAGCCTTGGCACTCCATGTACACATGGAGCTTCCTTAGCTAGCACCTTTTGTCTGGGAGGAATCTTCGTTCTTAGTCCATCTGGGGACCCAGATGGGCCATTAGAGTGCAGGGCTTCGGACACCAAACCTGTGAAGATCTAGGCAGGAAAAAAACCCTTAACCTCCAACTCTCCTGTGTCATGGGTGAGCCAATATTGGCATTCCATATACACATGCAGTTTTCTGTCCTGAAACCTTTTGTCTGGGTGGAATCTTCATTGTTAGTCCATCTGGGGACCCAGGCGGGCCATTTCAGGGCGGGGCTTTGGACACCAAGCGAATTAAGTTCCAGCCAGGAAAAAAAGGCCTTAGCCTCTAACTCTCCTGTGCAGTTGGTGAGCCACCCTTGGCACTCCACGCACACAAGGAGCTTCCTGCGCTGGCCCCTTTTGTCTGGGATGAATCTTCTTTCTTAGTCTATCTGGGGACCCAGACTGGCCATTTCAGCGCGGAGCTATGGACACCAAAGCAATGAAGTTCCAGCCATGAAAAAAGCCCTTAACCTCCAAGTCTCCCATGCAATGGGTGAGCAACCCTTGACACTCCATGCACACATGGAGCTTCCTGCGCTGGCATCTTTTGTCTGGGAGGAATCTTCGTTCTTAGCCCGTGTGGGGCCCAGGCGAGACCATTTCAGCGCGAGGCTACGGACACCAAACCAATGAAGTTCCAACCAGGAAAAAACGGCCTTAGCCTCCACCTCTACTGTGCAATGGCTGAGCCACTCTTGGAACTTCATGCACACATAGAGCTGGTAACTTTGGTGTGGGAGGAATCTTCGTTCTTAGTCCATCTGGGGACCAAGATGGGCCATTTCAGCGTTGGGCTTCGGACAGCAAAGCAATGAATTTCCAGGTAGGAAAGAAAGCCCTTAGCGTCCAACTGCCCTGTGCATTTGATGAGCCACCCTCTGCACTCTATACACTCACGGAGCTTTCTGCACTTGCGGCTTTTTGCTAAGATGAATCTTCGTTCTTAGTCCATCTGGGGACCCAGGCAGCGTCCTTTCAGCGCATGACTTCAAACATGAAACCAATGAAGTTCCAGCCAGGAAAAAAAGCCCTTAGCCTCCAACTGTCCTGTGCAGTTGGTGAGGCACCCTTGGCACTCCATGCACACATGGAGCTTCCTGCCCTAGCACCTTTTGTCTGGGTGGAATCTTCCTTCTTAGTCCATCTGGGGACCAAGGCGGGCCATTTCAGCGTGGGGCTTGGGACACCAAACCAATGAAGTTCCAGGCAGGAAAGAAAGCCCTTAGCCTCCAACTCTGCTGTGAAATGGGTGAGCCACCCTTGGCTCTCCATGCACACATGGAGCTTTCTACCCTGGTGCCTCTTGTCTGAGTGAAAGCTTTGTTCTTAATCCATCTGGGAACCCAGATAGGCCATTTCAGCGCAGGGCTTCAGACACCAAACCAATGAAGTTCCAGCCAGGAAAAAAAGCCCTTAGCGTCCAACTGCCCTGTAGTGCAATGGGTGAGCCACCCTTGGCACTCCATGCACACATGGAGCTTCCTGCGCTGGCACCTTTTTTCTGGGAGAAATCTTCAGTCTGAGTCCATCTCTGGACTTAGTCGGGCCATTTCAGCGTGGGGCTTCGGACACAAAACCAATGGCGTTCCTGGAAGGAAAAAATACCCCTTAGCCTTCAACTCTGCTGTGCAATGGGGGAGTCAGCCTTGGCACTCCATGTACATGTGGAGCTTCCTTAGCTAGCACCTTTTGTGTGGGAGGAATCTTCGTTCTTAGTCCATCTGGGGACCCAGATGGGTCATTAGAGTGCAGGGCTTCGGACACCAAACCTGTGAAGATCTAGGCAGGAAGAAAACCCCTTAACCTCCAACTCTCCTGTGTCATGGGTGAGCCAATATTGGCAATCCATATACACATGCAGTTTTCTGTCCTGAAACCTTTTGTCTGGGTGGAATCTTCATTGTTAGTCCATCTGGGGACCCAGGCGGGCCATTTCAGGGCGGGGCTTTGGACACCAAGCGAATTAAGTTCCAGCCAGGAAAAAAGGCCTTAGCCTCTAACTCTCCTGTGCAGTTGGTGAGCCACCCTTGGCACTCCACGCACACAAGGAGCTTCCTGCGCTGGCCCCTTTTGTCTGGGATGAATCTTCTTTCTTAGTCTATCTGGGGACCCAGACTGGCCATTTCAGCGCGGAGCTATGGACACCAAAGCAATGAAGTTCCAGCCATGAAAAAAAGCCCTTAACCTCCAAGTCTCCCATCCAATGGGTGAGCAACCCTTGACACTCCATGCACACATGGAGCTTCCTGCGCTGGCATCTTTTGTCTGGGAGGAATCTTCGTTCTTAGCCCGTGTGGGGCCCAGGCAGGCCATTTCAGCGCGGGGCTACGGACACCAAACCAATGAAGTTCCAACCAGGAAAAAACGGCCTTAGCCTCCACCTCTACTGTGCAATGGCTGAGCCACTCTTGGAACTTCATGCACACATAGAGCTGGTAACTTTGGTGTGGGAGGAATCTTCGTTCTTAGTCCATCTGGGGACCAAGATGGGCCATTTCAGCGTTGGGCTTCGGACAGCAAAGCAATGAATTTCCAGGTAGGAAAGAAAGCCCTTAGCGTCCAACTGCCCTGTGCATTTGATGAGCCACCCTCTGCACTCTATACACTCACGGAGCTTTCTGCACTTGCGGCTTTTTGCTAAGATGAATCTTCGTTCTTAGTCCATCTGGGGACCCAGGCAGCGTCCTTTCAGCGCATGACTTCAAACATCAAACCAATGAAGTTCCAGCCAGGAAAAAAAGCCCTTAGCCTCCAACTGTCCTGTGCAGTTGGTGAGGCACCCTTGGCACTCCATGCACACATGGAGCTTCCTGCCCTAGCACCTTTTGTCTGGGTGGAATCTTCCTTCTTAGTCCATCTGGGGACCAAGGCGGGCCATTTCAGCGTGGGGCTTGGGACACCAAACCAATGAAGTTCCAGCCAGGAAAGAAAGCCCTTAGCCTCCAACTCTGCTGTGAAATGGGTGAGCCACCCTTGGCTCTCCATGCACACATGGAGCTTTCTACCCTGGCACCTCTTGTCTGAGTGGAATCTTTGTTCTTAATCCATCTGGGAACCCAGATAGGCCATTTCAGCGCAGGGCTTCAGACACCAAACCAATGAAGTTCCAGCCAGGAAAAAAAGCCCTTAGCGTCCAACTGCCCTGTGCAATGGGTGAGCCACCCTTGGCACTCCATGCACACATGGAGCTTCCTGCGCTGGCACCTTTTTTCTGGGAGAAATCTTCGTTCTGAGTCCATCTCTGGACTTAGTCGGGCCATTTCAGCGTGGGGCTTCGGACACAAAACCAATGGAGTTCCAGGAAGGAAAAATACCCCTTAGCCTTCAACTCTGCTGTGCAATGGGGAGTCAGCCTTGGCACTCCATGTACACATGGAGCTTCCTTAGCTAGCACCTTTTGTCTGGGAGGAATCTTCGTTCTTAGTCCATCTGGGGACCCAGATGGGTCATTAGAGTGCAGGGCTTCGGACACCAAACCTGTGAAGATCTAGGCAGGAAGAAAACCCTTAACCTCCAACTCTCCTGTGTAATGGGTGAGCCAATATTGGCATTCCATATACACATGCAGTTTTCTGTCCTGAAACCTTTTGTCTGGGTGGAATCTTCATTGTTAGTCCATCTGGGGACCCAGACGGGCCATTTCAGGGCGGGGCTTTGGACACCAAGCGAATTAAGTTCCAGCCAGGAAAAAAAGGCCTTAGCCTCTAACTCTCCTGTGCAGTTGGTGAGCCACCCTTGGCACTCCACGCACACAAGGAGCTTCCTGCGCTGGCCCCTTTTGTCTGGGATGAATCTTCTTTCTTAGTCTATCTGGGGACCCAGACTGGCCATTTCAGCGCGGAGCTATGGACACCAAAGCAATGAAGTTCCAGCCATGAAAAAAAGCCCTTAACCTCCAAGTCTCCCATGCAATGGGTGAGCAACCCTTGACACTCCATGCACACATGGAGCTTCCTGCGCTGGCATCTTTTGTCTGGGAGGAATCTTCGTTCTTAGCCCGTGTGGGGCCCAGGCAGAGCCATTTCAGCGCGGGGCTACGGACACCAAACCAATGAAGTTCCAACCAGGAAAAAACGGCCTTAGCCTCCACCTCTACTGTGCAATGGCTGAGCCACTCTTGGAACTTCATGCACACATAGAGCTGGTAACTTTGGTGTGGGAGGAATCTTCGTTCTTAGTCCATCTGGGGACCAAGATGGGCCATTTCAGCGTTGGGCTTCGGACAGCAAAGCAATGAATTTCCAGGTAGGAAAGAAAGCCCTTAGCGTCCAACTGCCCTGTGCATTTGATGAGCCACCCTTGGCACTCTATACACTCACGGAGCTTTCTGCACTTGCGGCTTTTTGCTAAGATGAATCTTCGTTCTTAGTCCATCTGGGGACCCAGGCAGCGTCCTTTCAGCGCATGACTTCAAACATCAAACCAATGAAGTTCCAGCCAGGAAAAAAAGCCCTTAGCCTCCAACTGTCCTGTGCAGTTGGTGAGGCACCCTTGGCACTCCATGCACACATGGAGCTTCCTGCCCTAGCACCTTTTGTCTGGGTGGAATCTTCCTTCTTAGTCCATCTGGGGACCAAGGCGGGCCATTTCAGCGTGGGGCTTGGGACACCAAACCAATGAAGTTCCAGCCAGGAAAGAAAGCCCTTAGCCTCCAACTCTGCTGTGAAATGGGTGAGCCACCCTTGGCTCTCCATGCACACATGGAGCTTTCTACCCTGGCACCTCTTGTCTGAGTGGAATCTTTGTTCTTAATCCATCTGGGAACCCAGATAGGCCATTTCAGCGCAGGGCTTCAGACACCAAACCAATGAAGTTCCAGCCAGGAAAAAAAGCCCTTAGCGTCCAACTGCCCTGTGCAATGGGTGAGCCACCCTTGGCACTCCATGCACACATGGAGCTTCCTGCGCTGGCACCTTTTTTCTGGGAGAAATCTTCGTTCTGAGTCCATCTCTGGACTTAGTCGGGCCATTTCAGCGTGGGGCTTCGGACACAAAACCAATGGAGTTCCAGGAAGGAAAAATACCCCTTAGCCTTCAACTCTGCTGTGCAATGGGGAGTCAGCCTTGGCACTCCATGTACACATGGAGCTTCCTTAGCTAGCACCTTTTGTCTGGGAGGAATCTTCGTTCTTAGTCCATCTGGGGACCCAGATGGGTCATTAGAGTGCAGGGCTTCGGACACCAAACCTGTGAAGATCTAGGCAGGAAGAAAACCCTTAACCTCCAACTCTCCTGTGTCATGGGTGAGCCAATATTGGCATTCCATATACACATGCAGTTTTCTGTCCTGAAACCTTTTGTCTGGGTGGAATCTTCATTGTTAGTCCATCTGGGGACCCAGACGGGCCATTTCAGGGCGGGGCTTTGGACACCAAGCGAATTAAGTTCCAGCCAGGAAAAAAAGGCCTTAGCCTCTAACTCTCCTGTGCAGTTGGTGAGCCACCCTTGGCACTCCACGCACACAAGGAGCTTCCTGCGCTGGCCCCTTTTGTCTGGGATGAATCTTCTTTCTTAGTCTATCTGGGGACCCAGACTGGCCATTTCAGCGCGGAGCTATGGACACCAAAGCAATGAAGTTCCAGCCATGAAAAAAAGCCCTTAACCTCCAAGTCTCCCATGCAATGGGTGAGCAACCCTTGACACTCCATGCACACATGGAGCTTCCTGCGCTGGCATCTTTTGTCTGGGAGGAATCTTCGTTCTTAGCCCGTGTGGGGCCCAGGCAGAGCCATTTCAGCGCGGGGCTACGGACACCAAACCAATGAAGTTCCAACCAGGAAAAAACGGCCTTAGCCTCCACCTCTACTGTGCAATGGCTGAGCCACTCTTGGAACTTCATGCACACATAGAGCTGGTAACTTTGGTGTGGGAGGAATCTTCGTTCTTAGTCCATCTGGGGACCAAGATGGGCCATTTCAGCGTTGGGCTTCGGACAGCAAAGCAATGAATTTCCAGGTAGGAAAGAAAGCCCTTAGCGTCCAACTGCCCTGTGCATTTGATGAGCCACCCTTGGCACTCTATACACTCACGGAGCTTTCTGCACTTGCGGCTTTTTGCTAAGATGAATCTTCGTTCTTAGTCCATCTGGGGACCCAGGCAGCGTCCTTTCAGCGCATGACTTCAAACATCAAACCAATGAAGTTCCAGCCAGGAAAAAAAGCCCTTAGCCTCCAACTGTCCTGTGCAGTTGGTGAGGCACCCTTGGCACTCCATGCACACATGGAGCTTCCTGCCTAGCACCTTTTGTCTGGGTGGAATCTTCCTTCTTAGTCCATCTGGGGACCAAGGCGGGCCATTTCAGCGTGGGGCTTGGGACACCAAACCAATGAAGTTCCAGCCAGGAAAGAAAGCCCTTAGCCTCCAACTCTGCTGTGAAATGGGTGAGCCACCCTTGGCTCTCCATGCACACATGGAGCTTTCTACCCTGGCACCTCTTGTCTGAGTGGAATCTTTGTTCTTAATCCATCTGGGAACCCAGATAGGCCATTTCAGCGCAGGGCTTCAGACACCAAACCAATGAAGTTCCAGCCAGGAAAAAAAGCCCTTAGCGTCCAACTGCCCTGTGCAATGGGTGAGCCACCCTTGGCCCTCCATGCACACATGGAGCTTCCTGCGCTGGCACCTTTTTCTGGGAGAAATCTTCGTTCTGAGTCCATCTCTGGACTTAGTCGGGCCATTTCAGCGTGGGGCTTCGGACACAAAACCAATGGAGTTCCAGGAAGGAAAAAATACCCCTTAGCCTTCAACTCTGCTGTGCAATGGGTGAGTCAGCCTTGGCACTCCATGTACACATGGAGCTTCCTTAGCTAGCACCTTTTGTCTGGGAGGAATCTTCGTTCTTAGTCCATCTGGGGACCCAGATGGGCCATTAGAGTGCAGGGCTTCGGACACCAAACCTGTGAAGATCTAGGCAGGAAAAAACCCCTTAACCTCCAACTCTCCTGTGTAATGGGTGAGCCAATATTGGCATTCCATATACACATGCAGTTTTCTGTCCTGAAACCTTTTGTCTGGGTGGAATCTTCATTGTTAGTCCATCTGGGGACCCAGACGGGCCATTTCAGGGCGGGGCTTTGGACACCAAGCGAATTAAGTTCCAGCCAGGAAAAAAAGGCCTTAGCCTCTAACTCTCCTGTGCAGTTGGTGAGCCACCCTTGGCACTCCACGCACACAAGGAGCTTCCTGCGCTGGCCCCTTTTGTCTGGGATGAATCTTCTTTCTTAGTCTATCTGGGGACCCAGACTGGCCATTTCAGCGCGGAGCTATGGACACCAAAGCAATGAAGTTCCAGCCATGAAAAAAGCCCTTAACCTCCAAGTCTCCCATGCAATGGGTGAGCAACCCTTGACACTCCATGCACACATGGAGCTTCCTGCGCTGGCATCTTTTGTCTGGGAGGAATCTTCGTTCTTAGCCCGTGTGGGGCCCAGGCAGGCCATTTCAGCGCGGGGCTACGGACACCAAACCAATGAAGTTCCAACCAGGAAAAAACGGCCTTAGCCTCCACCTCTACTGTGCAATGGCTGAGCCACTCTTGGAACTTCATGCACACATAGAGCTGGTAACTTTGGTGTGGGAGGAATCTTCGTTCTTAGTCCATCTGGGGACCAAGATGGGCCATTTCAGCGTTGGGCTTCGGACAGCAAAGCAATGAATTTCCAGGTAGGAAAGAAAGCCCTTAGCGTCCAACTGCCCTGTGCATTTGATGAGCCACCCTTGGCACTCTATACACTCACGGAGCTTTCTGCACTTGCGGCTTTTGCTAAGATGAATCTTCGTTCTTAGTCCATCTGGGGACCCAGGCAGCGTCCTTTCAGCGCATGACTTCAAACATCAAACCAATGAAGTTCCAGCCAGGAAAAAAAGCCCTTAGCCTCCAACTGTCCTGTGCAGTTGGTGAGGCACCCTTGGCACTCCATGCACACATGGAGCTTCCTGCCCTAGCACCTTTTGTCTGGGTGGAATCTTCCTTCTTAGTCCATCTGGGGACCAAGGCGGGCCATTTCAGCGTGGGGCTTGGGACACCAAACCAATGAAGTTCCAGCCAGGAAAGAAAGCCCTTAGCCTCCAACTCTGCTGTGAAATGGGTGAGCCACCCTTGGCTCTCCATGCACACATGGAGCTTTCTACCCTGGCACCTCTTGTCTGAGTGGAATCTTTGTTCTTAATCCATCTGGGAACCCAGATAGGCCATTTCAGCGCAGGGCTTCAGACACCAAACCAATGAAGTTCCAGCCAGGAAAAAAAAGCCCTTAGCGTCCAACTGCCCTGTGCAATGGGTGAGCCACCCTTGGCCCTCCATGCACACATGGAGCTTCCTGCGCTGGCACCTTTTTTCTGGGAGAAATCTTCGTTCTGAGTCCATCTCTGGACTTAGTCGGGCCATTTCAGCGTGGGGCTTCGGACACAAAACCAATGGAGTTCCAGGAAGGAAAAATACCCCTTAGCCTTCAACTCTGCTGTGCAATGGGTGAGTCAGCCTTGGCACTCCATGTACACATGGAGCTTCCTTAGCTAGCACCTTTTGTCTGGGAGGAATCTTCGTTCTTAGTCCATCTGGGGACCCAGATGGGTCATTAGAGTGCAGGGCTTCGGACACCAAACCTGTGAAGATCTAGGCAGGAAAAAAACCCTTAACCTCCAACTCTCCTGTGTAATGGGTGAGCCAATATTGGCATTCCATATACACATGCAGTTTTCTGTCCTGAAACCTTTTGTCTGGGTGGAATCTTCATTGTTAGTCCATCTGGGGACCCAGACGGGCCATTTCAGGGCGGGGCTTTGGACACCAAGCGAATTAAGTTCCAGCCAGGAAAAAAAGGCCTTAGCCTCTAACTCTCCTGTGCAGTTGGTGAGCCACCCTTGGCACTCCACGCACACAAGGAGCTTCCTGCGCTGGCCCCTTTTGTCTGGGATGAATCTTCTTTCTTAGTCTATCTGGGGACCCAGACTGGCCATTTCAGCGCGGAGCTATGGACACCAAAGCAATGAAGTTCCAGCCATGAAAAAAGCCCTTAACCTCCAAGTCTCCCATGCAATGGGTGAGCAACCCTTGACACTCCATGCACACATGGAGCTTCCTGCGCTGGCATCTTTTGTCTGGGAGGAATCTTCGTTCTTAGCCCGTGTGGGGCCCAGGCGGGCCATTTCAGCGCGGGGCTACGGACACCAAACCAATGAAGTTCCAACCAGGAAAAAACGGCCTTAGCCTCCACCTCTACTGTGCAATGGCTGAGCCACTCTTGGAACTTCATGCACACATAGAGCTGGTAACTTTGGTGTGGGAGGAATCTTCGTTCTTAGTCCATCTGGGGACCAAGATGGGCCATTTCAGCGTTGGGCTTCGGACAGCAAAGCAATGAATTTCCAGGTAGGAAAGAAAGCCCTTAGCGTCCAACTGCCCTGTGCATTTGATGAGCCACCCTTGGCACTCTATACACTCACGGAGCTTTCTGCACTTGCGGCTTTTTCTAAGATGAATCTTCGTTCTTAGTCCATCTGGGGACCCAGGCAGCGTCCTTTCAGCGCATGACTTCAAACATCAAACCAATGAAGTTCCAGCCAGGAAAAAAAGCCCTTAGCCTCCAACTGTCCTGTGCAGTTGGTGAGGCACCCTTGGCACTCCATGCACACATGGAGCTTCCTGCCCTAGCACCTTTTGTCTGGGTGGAATCTTCCTTCTTAGTCCATCTGGGGACCAAGGCGGGCCATTTCAGCGTGGGGCTTGGGACACCAAACCAATGAAGTTCCAGCCAGGAAAGAAAGCCCTTAGCCTCCAACTCTGCTGTGAAATGGGTGAGCCACCCTTGGCTCTCCATGCACACATGGAGCTTTCTACCCTGGCACCTCTTGTCTGAGTGGAATCTTTGTTCTTAATCCATCTGGGAACCCAGATAGGCCATTTCAGCGCAGGGCTTCAGACACCAAACCAATGAAGTTCCAGCCAGGAAAAAAAGCCCTTAGCGTCCAACTGCCCTGTGCAATGGGTGAGCCACCCTTGGCACTCCATGCACACATGGAGCTTCCTGCGCTGGCACCTTTTTTCTGGGAGAAATCTTCGTTCTGAGTCCATCTCTGGACTTAGTCGGGCCATTTCAGCGTGGGGCTTCGGACACAAAACCAATGGAGTTCCAGGAAGGAAAAATACCCCTTAGCCTTCAACTCTGCTGTGCAATGGGTGAGTCAGCCTTGGCACTCCATGTACACATGGAGCTTCCTTAGCTAGCACCTTTTGTCTGGGAGGAATCTTCGTTCTTAGTCCATCTGGGGACCCAGATGGGCCATTAGAAGTGCAGGGCTTCGGACACCAAACCTGTGAAGATCTAGGCAGGAAAAAAACCCTTAACCTCCAACTCTCCTGTGTAATGGGTGAGCCAATATTGGCATTCCATATACACATGCAGCTTTCTGTCCTGAAACCTTTTGTCTGGGTGGAATCTTCATTGTTAGTCCATCTGGGGACCCAGGCGGGCCATTTCAGGGCGGGGCTTTGGACACCAAGCGAATTAAGTTCCAGCCAGGAAAAAAAGGCCTTAGCCTCTAACTCTCCTGTGCAGTTGGTGAGCCACCCTTGGCACTCCACGCACACAAGGAGCTTCCTGCGCTGGCCCCTTTTGTCTGGGATGAATCTTCTTTCTTAGTCTATCTGGGGACCCAGACTGGCCATTTCAGCGCGGAGCTATGGACACCAAAGCAATGAAGTTCCAGCCATGAAAAAAGCCCTTAACCTCCAAGTCTCCCATGCAATGGGTGAGCAACCCTTGACACTCCATGCACACATGGAGCTTCCTGCGCTGGCATCTTTTGTCTGGGAGGAATCTTCGTTCTTAGCCCGTGTGGGGCCCAGGCGGAGCCATTTCAGCGCGGGGCTACGGACACCAAACCAATGAAGTTCCAACCAGGAAAAAACGGCCTTAGCCTCCACCTCTACTGTGCAATGGCTGAGCCACTCTTGGAACTTCATGCACACATAGAGCTGGTAACTTTGGTGTGGGAGGAATCTTCGTTCTTAGTCCATCTGGGGACCAAGATGGGCCATTTCAGCGTTGGGCTTCGGACAGCAAAGCAATGAATTTCCAGGTAGGAAAGAAAGCCCTTAGCGTCCAACTGCCCTGTGCATTTGATGAGCCACCCTTGGCACTCTATACACTCACGGAGCTTTCTGCACTTGCGGCTTTTTCTAAGATGAATCTTCGTTCTTAGTCCATCTGGGGACCCAGGCAGCGTCCTTTCAGCGCATGACTTCAAACATCAAACCAATGAAGTTCCAGCCAGGAAAAAAAGCCCTTAGCCTCCAACTGTCCTGTGCAGTTGGTGAGGCACCCTTGGCACTCCATGCACACATGGAGCTTCCTGCCCTAGCACCTTTTGTCTGGGTGGAATCTTCCTTCTTAGTCCATCTGGGGACCAAGGCGGGCCATTTCAGCGTGGGGCTTGGGACACCAAACCAATGAAGTTCCAGCCAGGAAAGAAAGCCCTTAGCCTCCAACTCTGCTGTGAAATGGGTGAGCCACCCTTGGCTCTCCATGCACACATGGAGCTTTCTACCCTGGCACCTCTTGTCTGAGTGGAATCTTTGTTCTTAATCCATCTGGGAACCCAGATAGGCCATTTCAGCGCAGGGCTTCAGACACCAAACCAATGAAGTTCCAGCCAGGAAAAAAAGCCCTTAGCGTCCAACTGCCCTGTGCAATGGGTGAGCCACCCTTGGCACTCCATGCACACATGGAGCTTCCTGCGCTGGCACCTTTTTCTGGGAGAAATCTTCGTTCTGAGTCCATCTCTGGACTTAGTCGGGCCATTTCAGCGTGGGGCTTCGGACACAAAACCAATGGAGTTCCAGGAAGGAAAAAATACCCCTTAGCCTTCAACTCTGCTGTGCAATGGGTGAGTCAGCCTTGGCACTCCATGTACACATGGAGCTTCCTTAGCTAGCACCTTTTGTCTGGGAGGAATCTTCGTTCTTAGTCCATCTGGGGACCCAGATGGGCCATTAGAGTGCAGGGCTTCGGACACCAAACCTGTGAAGATCTAGGCAGGAAAAAAACCCCTTAACCTCCAACTCTCCTGTGTAATGGGTGAGCCAATATTGGCATTCCATATACACATGCAGTTTTCTGTCCTGAAACCTTTTGTCTGGGTGGAATCTTCATTGTTAGTCCATCTGGGGACCCAGACGGGCCATTTCAGGGCGGGGCTTTGGACACCAAGCGAATTAAGTTCCAGCCAGGAAAAAAAGGCCTTAGCCTCTAACTCTCCTGTGCAGTTGGTGAGCCACCCTTGGCACTCCACGCACACAAGGAGCTTCCTGCGCTGGCCCCTTTTGTCTGGGATGAATCTTCTTTCTTAGTCTATCTGGGGACCCAGACTGGCCATTTCAGCGCGGAGCTATGGACACCAAAGCAATGAAGTTCCAGCCATGAAAAAAGCCCTTAACCTCCAAGTCTCCCATGCAATGGGTGAGCAACCCTTGACACTCCATGCACACATGGAGCTTCCTGCGCTGGCATCTTTTGTCTGGGAGGAATCTTCGTTCTTAGCCCGTGTGGGGCCCAGGCGGGCCATTTCAGCGCGGGGCTACGGACACCAAACCAATGAAGTTCCAACCAGGAAAAAACGGCCTTAGCCTCCACCTCTACTGTGCAATGGCTGAGCCACTCTTGGAACTTCATGCACACATAGAGCTGGTAACTTTGGTGTGGGAGGAATCTTCGTTCTTAGTCCATCTGGGGACCAAGATGGGCCATTTCAGCGTTGGGCTTCGGACAGCAAAGCAATGAATTTCCAGGTAGGAAAGAAAGCCCTTAGCGTCCAACTGCCCTGTGCATTTGATGAGCCACCCTTGGCACTCTATACACTCACGGAGCTTTCTGCACTTGCGGCTTTTTCTAAGATGAATCTTCGTTCTTAGTCCATCTGGGGACCCAGGCAGCGTCCTTTCAGCGCATGACTTCAAACATCAAACCAATGAAGTTCCAGCCAGGAAAAAAAGCCCTTAGCCTCCAACTGTCCTGTGCAGTTGGTGAGGCACCCTTGGCACTCCATGCACACATGGAGCTTCCTGCCCTAGCACCTTTTGTCTGGGTGGAATCTTCCTTCTTAGTCCATCTGGGGACCAAGGCGGGCCATTTCAGCGTGGGGCTTGGGACACCAAACCAATGAAGTTCCAGCCAGGAAAGAAAGCCCTTAGCCTCCAACTCTGCTGTGAAATGGGTGAGCCACCCTTGGCTCTCCATGCACACATGGAGCTTTCTACCCTGGCACCTCTTGTCTGAGTGGAATCTTTGTTCTTAATCCATCTGGGAACCCAGATAGGCCATTTCAGCGCAGGGCTTCAGACACCAAACCAATGAAGTTCCAGCCAGGAAAAAAAGCCCTTAGCGTCCAACTGCCCTGTGCAATGGGTGAGCCACCCTTGGCACTCCATGCACACATGGAGCTTCCTGCGCTGGCACCTTTTTCTGGGAGAAATCTTCGTTCTGAGTCCATCTCTGGACTTAGTCGGGCCATTTCAGCGTGGGGCTTCGGACACAAAACCAATGGAGTTCCAGGAAGGAAAAATACCCCTTAGCCTTCAACTCTGCTGTGCAATGGGTGAGTCAGCCTTGGCACTCCATGTACACATGGAGCTTCCTTAGCTAGCACCTTTTGTCTGGGAGGAATCTTCGTTCTTAGTCCATCTGGGGACCCAGATGGGCCATTAGAGTGCAGGGCTTCGGACACCAAACCTGTGAAGATCTAGGCAGGAAAAAAACCCTTAACCTCCAACTCTCCTGTGTAATGGGTGAGCCAATATTGGCATTCCATATACACATGCAGTTTTCTGTCCTGAAACCTTTTGTCTGGGTGGAATCTTCATTGTTAGTCCATCTGGGGACCCAGACGGGCCATTTCAGGGCGGGGCTTTGGACACCAAGCGAATTAAGTTCCAGCCAGGAAAAAAAGGCCTTAGCCTCTAACTCTCCTGTGCAGTTGGTGAGCCACCCTTGGCACTCCACGCACACAAGGAGCTTCCTGCGCTGGCCCCTTTTGTCTGGGATGAATCTTCTTTCTTAGTCTATCTGGGGACCCAGACTGGCCATTTCAGCGCGGAGCTATGGACACCAAAGCAATGAAGTTCCAGCCATGAAAAAAAGCCCTTAACCTCCAAGTCTCCCATGCAATGGGTGAGCAACCCTTGACACTCCATGCACACATGGAGCTTCCTGCGCTGGCATCTTTTGTCTGGGAGGAATCTTCGTTCTTAGCCCGTGTGGGGCCCAGGCGGAGCCATTTCAGCGCGGGGCTACGGACACCAAACCAATGAAGTTCCAACCAGGAAAAAACGGCCTTAGCCTCCACCTCTACTGTGCAATGGCTGAGCCACTCTTGGAACTTCATGCACACATAGAGCTGGTAACTTTGGTGTGGGAGGAATCTTCGTTCTTAGTCCATCTGGGGACCAAGATGGGCCATTTCAGCGTTGGGCTTCGGACAGCAAAGCAATGAATTTCCAGGTAGGAAAGAAAGCCCTTAGCGTCCAACTGCCCTGTGCATTTGATGAGCCACCCTTGGCACTCTATACACTCACGGAGCTTTCTGCACTTGCGGCTTTTTCTAAGATGAATCTTCGTTCTTAGTCCATCTGGGGACCCAGGCAGCGTCCTTTCAGCGCATGACTTCAAACATCAAACCAATGAAGTTCCAGCCAGGAAAAAAAGCCCTTAGCCTCCAACTGTCCTGTGCAGTTGGTGAGGCACCCTTGGCACTCCATGCACACATGGAGCTTCCTGCCCTAGCACCTTTTGTCTGGGTGGAATCTTCCTTCTTAGTCCATCTGGGGACCAAGGCGGGCCATTTCAGCGTGGGGCTTGGGACACCAAACCAATGAAGTTCCAGCCAGGAAAGAAAGCCCTTAGCCTCCAACTCTGCTGTGAAATGGGTGAGCCACCCTTGGCTCTCCATGCACACATGGAGCTTTCTACCCTGGCACCTCTTGTCTGAGTGGAATCTTTGTTCTTAATCCATCTGGGAACCCAGATAGGCCATTTCAGCGCAGGGCTTCAGACACCAAACCAATGAAGTTCCAGCCAGGAAAAAAAAGCCCTTAGCGTCCAACTGCCCTGTGCAATGGGTGAGCCACCCTTGGCACTCCATGCACACATGGAGCTTCCTGCGCTGGCACCTTTTTTCTGGGAGAAATCTTCGTTCTGAGTCCATCTCTGGACTTAGTCGGGCCATTTCAGCGTGGGGCTTCGGACACAAAACCAATGGAGTTCCAGGAAGGAAAAATACCCCTTAGCCTTCAACTCTGCTGTGCAATGGGTGAGTCAGCCTTGGCACTCCATGTACACATGGAGCTTCCTTAGCTAGCACCTTTTGTCTGGGAGGAATCTTCGTTCTTAGTCCATCTGGGGACCCAGATGGGCCATTAGAGTGCAGGGCTTCGGACACCAAACCTGTGAAGATCTAGGCAGGAAAAAAACCCTTAACCTCCAACTCTCCTGTGTAATGGGTGAGCCAATATTGGCATTCCATATACACATGCAGCTTTCTGTCCTGAAACCTTTTGTCTGGGTGGAATCTTCATTGTTAGTCCATCTGGGGACCCAGGCGGGCCATTTCAGGGCGGGGCTTTGGACACCAAGCGAATTAAGTTCCAGCCAGGAAAAAAGGCCTTAGCCTCTAACTCTCCTGTGCAGTTGGTGAGCCACCCTTGGCACTCCACGCACACAAGGAGCTTCCTGCGCTGGCCCCTTTTGTCTGGGATGAATCTTCTTTCTTAGTCTATCTGGGGACCCAGACTGGCCATTTCAGCGCGGAGCTATGGACACCAAAGCAATGAAGTTCCAGCCATGAAAAAAAGCCCTTAACCTCCAAGTCTCCCATGCAATGGGTGAGCAACCCTTGACACTCCATGCACACATGGAGCTTCCTGCGCTGGCATCTTTTGTCTGGGAGGAATCTTCGTTCTTAGCCCGTGTGGGGCCCAGGCGGGCCATTTCAGCGCGAGGCTACGGACACCAAACCAATGAAGTTCCAACCAGGAAAAAACGGCCTTAGCCTCCACCTCTACTGTGCAATGGCTGAGCCACTCTTGGAACTTCATGCACACATAGAGCTGGTAACTTTGGTGTGGGAGGAATCTTCGTTCTTAGTCCATCTGGGGACCAAGATGGGCCATTTCAGCGTTGGGCTTCGGACAGCAAAGCAATGAATTTCCAGGTAGGAAAGAAAGCCCTTAGCGTCCAACTGCCCTGTGCATTTGATGAGCCACCCTTGGCACTCTATACACTCACGGAGCTTTCTGCACTTGCGGCTTTTTCTAAGATGAATCTTCGTTCTTAGTCCATCTGGGGACCCAGGCAGCGTCCTTTCAGCGCATGACTTCAAACATCAAACCAATGAAGTTCCAGCCAGGAAAAAAAGCCCTTAGCCTCCAACTGTCCTGTGCAGTTGGTGAGGCACCCTTGGCACTCCATGCACACATGGAGCTTCCTGCCCTAGCACCTTTTGTCTGGGTGGAATCTTCCTTCTTAGTCCATCTGGGGACCAAGGCGGGCCATTTCAGCGTGGGGCTTGGGACACCAAACCAATGAAGTTCCAGCCAGGAAAGAAAGCCCTTAGCCTCCAACTCTGCTGTGAAATGGGTGAGCCACCCTTGGCTCTCCATGCACACATGGAGCTTTCTACCCTGGCACCTCTTGTCTGAGTGGAATCTTTGTTCTTAATCCATCTGGGAACCCAGATAGGCCATTTCAGCGCAGGGCTTCAGACACCAAACCAATGAAGTTCCAGCCAGGAAAAAAAGCCCTTAGCGTCCAACTGCCCTGTGCAATGGGTGAGCCACCCTTGGCACTCCATGCACACATGGAGCTTCCTGCGCTGGCACCTTTTTCTGGGAGAAATCTTCGTTCTGAGTCCATCTCTGGACTTAGTCGGGCCATTTCAGCGTGGGGCTTCGGACACAAAACCAATGGAGTTCCAGGAAGGAAAAATACCCCTTAGCCTTCAACTCTGCTGTGCAATGGGTGAGTCAGCCTTGGCACTCCATGTACACATGGAGCTTCCTTAGCTAGCACCTTTTGTCTGGGAGGAATCTTCGTTCTTAGTCCATCTGGGGACCCAGATGGGTCATTAGAGTGCAGGGCTTCGGACACCAAACCTGTGAAGATCTAGGCAGGAAAAAAACCCTTAACCTCCAACTCTCCTGTGTAATGGGTGAGCCAATATTGGCATTCCATATACACATGCAGTTTTCTGTCCTGAAACCTTTTGTCTGGGTGGAATCTTCATTGTTAGTCCATCTG
This sequence comes from Myiozetetes cayanensis, assembly GCF_022539395.1. Taxonomy (NCBI): domain Eukaryota; kingdom Metazoa; phylum Chordata; class Aves; order Passeriformes; family Tyrannidae; genus Myiozetetes; species Myiozetetes cayanensis. The sequence goes on along the minus strand of NW_026087271.1, from coordinate 69,334 downwards.
GGGACCCAGACGGGCCATTTCAGGGCGGGGCTTTGGACACCAAGCGAATTAAGTTCCAGCCAGGAAAAAAAGGCCTTAGCCTCTAACTCTCCTGTGCAGTTGGTGAGCCACCCTTGGCACTCCACGCACACAAGGAGCTTCCTGCGCTGGCCCCTTTTGTCTGGGATGAATCTTCTTTCTTAGTCTATCTGGGGACCCAGACTGGCCATTTCAGCGCGGAGCTATGGACACCAAAGCAATGAAGTTCCAGCCATGAAAAAAGCCCTTAACCTCCAAGTCTCCCATGCAATGGGTGAGCAACCCTTGACACTCCATGCACACATGGAGCTTCCTGCGCTGGCATCTTTTGTCTGGGAGGAATCTTCGTTCTTAGCCCGTGTGGGGCCCAGGCAGGCCATTTCAGCGCGGGGCTACGGACACCAAACCAATGAAGTTCCAACCAGGAAAAAACGGCCTTAGCCTCCACCTCTACTGTGCAATGGCTGAGCCACTCTTGGAACTTCATGCACACATAGAGCTGGTAACTTTGGTGTGGGAGGAATCTTCGTTCTTAGTCCATCTGGGGACCAAGATGGGCCATTTCAGCGTTGGGCTTCGGACAGCAAAGCAATGAATTTCCAGGTAGGAAAGAAAGCCCTTAGCGTCCAACTGCCCTGTGCATTTGATGAGCCACCCTTGGCACTCTATACACTCACGGAGCTTTCTGCACTTGCGGCTTTTTCTAAGATGAATCTTCGTTCTTAGTCCATCTGGGGACCCAGGCAGCGTCCTTTCAGCGCATGACTTCAAACATCAAACCAATGAAGTTCCAGCCAGGAAAAAAAGCCCTTAGCCTCCAACTGTCCTGTGCAGTTGGTGAGGCACCCTTGGCACTCCATGCACACATGGAGCTTCCTGCCCTAGCACCTTTTGTCTGGGTGGAATCTTCCTTCTTAGTCCATCTGGGGACCAAGGCGGGCCATTTCAGCGTGGGGCTTGGGACACCAAACCAATGAAGTTCCAGCCAGGAAAGAAAGCCCTTAGCCTCCAACTCTGCTGTGAAATGGGTGAGCCACCCTTGGCTCTCCATGCACACATGGAGCTTTCTACCCTGGCACCTCTTGTCTGAGTGGAATCTTTGTTCTTAATCCATCTGGGAACCCAGATAGGCCATTTCAGCGCAGGGCTTCAGACACCAAACCAATGAAGTTCCAGCCAGGAAAAAAAGCCCTTAGCGTCCAACTGCCCTGTGCAATGGGTGAGCCACCCTTGGCCCTCCATGCACACATGGAGCTTCCTGCGCTGGCACCTTTTTCTGGGAGAAATCTTCGTTCTGAGTCCATCTCTGGACTTAGTCGGGCCATTTCAGCGTGGGGCTTCGGACACAAAACCAATGGAGTTCCAGGAAGGAAAAATACCCCTTAGCCTTCAACTCTGCTGTGCAATGGGTGAGTCAGCCTTGGCACTCCATGTACACATGGAGCTTCCTTAGCTAGCACCTTTTGTCTGGGAGGAATCTTCGTTCTTAGTCCATCTGGGGACCCAGATGGGCCATTAGAGTGCAGGGCTTCGGACACCAAACCTGTGAAGATCTAGGCAGGAAAAAAACCCTTAACCTCCAACTCTCCTGTGTAATGGGTGAGCCAATATTGGCATTCCATATACACATGCAGTTTTCTGTCCTGAAACCTTTTGTCTGGGTGGAATCTTCATTGTTAGTCCATCTGGGGACCCAGACGGGCCATTTCAGGGCGGGGCTTTGGACACCAAGCGAATTAAGTTCCAGCCAGGAAAAAAAGGCCTTAGCCTCTAACTCTCCTGTGCAGTTGGTGAGCCACCCTTGGCACTCCACGCACACAAGGAGCTTCCTGCGCTGGCCCCTTTTGTCTGGGATGAATCTTCTTTCTTAGTCTATCTGGGGACCCAGACTGGCCATTTCAGCGCGGAGCTATGGACACCAAAGCAATGAAGTTCCAGCCATGAAAAAAAGCCCTTAACCTCCAAGTCTCCCATGCAATGGGTGAGCAACCCTTGACACTCCATGCACACATGGAGCTTCCTGCGCTGGCATCTTTTGTCTGGGAGGAATCTTCGTTCTTAGCCCGTGTGGGGCCCAGGCAGAGCCATTTCAGCGCGGGGCTACGGACACCAAACCAATGAAGTTCCAACCAGGAAAAAACGGCCTTAGCCTCCACCTCTACTGTGCAATGGCTGAGCCACTCTTGGAACTTCATGCACACATAGAGCTGGTAACTTTGGTGTGGGAGGAATCTTCGTTCTTAGTCCATCTGGGGACCAAGATGGGCCATTTCAGCGTTGGGCTTCGGACAGCAAAGCAATGAATTTCCAGGTAGGAAAGAAAGCCCTTAGCGTCCAACTGCCCTGTGCATTTGATGAGCCACCCTTGGCACTCTATACACTCACGGAGCTTTCTGCACTTGCGGCTTTTTCTAAGATGAATCTTCGTTCTTAGTCCATCTGGGGACCCAGGCAGCGTCATTTCAGCGCATGACTTCAAACATCAAACCAATGAAGTTCCAGCCAGGAAAAAAAGCCCTTAGCCTCCAACTGTCCTGTGCAGTTGGTGAGGCACCCTTGGCACTCCATGCACACATGGAGCTTCCTGCCCTAGCACCTTTTGTCTGGGTGGAATCTTCCTTCTTAGTCCATCTGGGGACCAAGGCGGGCCATTTCAGCGTGGGGCTTGGGACACCAAACCAATGAAGTTCCAGCCAGGAAAGAAAGCCCTTAGCCTCCAACTCTGCTGTGAAATGGGTGAGCCACCCTTGGCTCTCCATGCACACATGGAGCTTTCTACCCTGGCACCTCTTGTCTGAGTGGAATCTTTGTTCTTAATCCATCTGGGAACCCAGATAGGCCATTTCAGCGCAGGGCTTCAGACACCAAACCAATGAAGTTCCAGCCAGGAAAAAAAGCCCTTAGCGTCCAACTGCCCTGTGCAATGGGTGAGCCACCCTTGGCCCTCCATGCACACATGGAGCTTCCTGCGCTGGCACCTTTTTCTGGGAGAAATCTTCGTTCTGAGTCCATCTCTGGACTTAGTCGGGCCATTTCAGCGTGGGGCTTCGGACACAAAACCAATGGAGTTCCAGGAAGGAAAAATACCCCTTAGCCTTCAACTCTGCTGTGCAATGGGTGAGTCAGCCTTGGCACTCCATGTACACATGGAGCTTCCTTAGCTAGCACCTTTTGTCTGGGAGGAATCTTCGTTCTTAGTCCATCTGGGGACCCAGATGGGCCATTAGAGTGCAGGGCTTCGGACACCAAACCTGTGAAGATCTAGGCAGGAAAAAAACCCTTAACCTCCAACTCTCCTGTGTAATGGGTGAGCCAATATTGGCATTCCATATACACATGCAGTTTTCTGTCCTGAAACCTTTTGTCTGGGTGGAATCTTCATTGTTAGTCCATCTGGGGACCCAGGCGGGCCATTTCAGGGCGGGGCTTTGGACACCAAGCGAATTAAGTTCCAGCCAGGAAAAAAAGGCCTTAGCCTCTAACTCTCCTGTGCAGTTGGTGAGCCACCCTTGGCACTCCACGCACACAAGGAGCTTCCTGCGCTGGCCCCTTTTGTCTGGGATGAATCTTCTTTCTTAGTCTATCTGGGGACCCAGACTGGCCATTTCAGCGCGGAGCTATGGACACCAAAGCAATGAAGTTCCAGCCATGAAAAAAGCCCTTAACCTCCAAGTCTCCCATGCAATGGGTGAGCAACCCTTGACACTCCATGCACACATGGAGCTTCCTGCGCTGGCATCTTTTGTCTGGGAGGAATCTTCGTTCTTAGCCCGTGTGGGGCCCAGGCGGAGCCATTTCAGCGCGGGGCTACGGACACCAAACCAATGAAGTTCCAACCAGGAAAAAACGGCCTTAGCCTCCACCTCTACTGTGCAATGGCTGAGCCACTCTTGGAACTTCATGCACACATAGAGCTGGTAACTTTGGTGTGGGAGGAATCTTCGTTCTTAGTCCATCTGGGGACCAAGATGGGCCATTTCAGCGTTGGGCTTCGGACAGCAAAGCAATGAATTTCCAGGTAGGAAAGAAAGCCCTTAGCGTCCAACTGCCCTGTGCATTTGATGAGCCACCCTTGGCACTCTATACACTCACGGAGCTTTCTGCACTTGCGGCTTTTTCTAAGATGAATCTTCGTTCTTAGTCCATCTGGGGACCCAGGCAGCGTCCTTTCAGCGCATGACTTCAAACATCAAACCAATGAAGTTCCAGCCAGGAAAAAAAGCCCTTAGCCTCCAACTGTCCTGTGCAGTTGGTGAGGCACCCTTGGCACTCCATGCACACATGGAGCTTCCTGCCCTAGCACCTTTTGTCTGGGTGGAATCTTCCTTCTTAGTCCATCTGGGGACCAAGGCGGGCCATTTCAGCGTGGGGCTTGGGACACCAAACCAATGAAGTTCCAGCCAGGAAAGAAAGCCCTTAGCCTCCAACTCTGCTGTGAAATGGGTGAGCCACCCTTGGCTCTCCATGCACACATGGAGCTTTCTACCCTGGCACCTCTTGTCTGAGTGGAATCTTTGTTCTTAATCCATCTGGGAACCCAGATAGGCCATTTCAGCGCAGGGCTTCAGACACCAAACCAATGAAGTTCCAGCCAGGAAAAAAAGCCCTTAGCGTCCAACTGCCCTGTGCAATGGGTGAGCCACCCTTGGCCCTCCATGCACACATGGAGCTTCCTGCGCTGGCACCTTTTTTCTGGGAGAAATCTTCGTTCTGAGTCCATCTCTGGACTTAGTCGGGCCATTTCAGCGTGGGGCTTCGGACACAAAACCAATGGAGTTCCAGGAAGGAAAAATACCCCTTAGCCTTCAACTCTGCTGTGCAATGGGTGAGTCAGCCTTGGCACTCCATGTACACATGGAGCTTCCTTAGCTAGCACCTTTTGTCTGGGAGGAATCTTCGTTCTTAGTCCATCTGGGGACCCAGATGGGCCATTAGAGTGCAGGGCTTCGGACACCAAACCTGTGAAGATCTAGGCAGGAAAAAAACCCTTAACCTCCAACTCTCCTGTGTAATGGGTGAGCCAATATTGGCATTCCATATACACATGCAGTTTTCTGTCCTGAAACCTTTTGTCTGGGTGGAATCTTCATTGTTAGTCCATCTGGGGACCCAGGCGGGCCATTTCAGGGCGGGGCTTTGGACACCAAGCGAATTAAGTTCCAGCCAGGAAAAAAAGGCCTTAGCCTCTAACTCTCCTGTGCAGTTGGTGAGCCACCCTTGGCACTCCACGCACACAAGGAGCTTCCTGCGCTGGCCCCTTTTGTCTGGGATGAATCTTCTTTCTTAGTCTATCTGGGGACCCAGACTGGCCATTTCAGCGCGGAGCTATGGACACCAAAGCAATGAAGTTCCAGCCATGAAAAAAGCCCTTAACCTCCAAGTCTCCCATGCAATGGGTGAGCAACCCTTGACACTCCATGCACACATGGAGCTTCCTGCGCTGGCATCTTTTGTCTGGGAGGAATCTTCGTTCTTAGCCCGTGTGGGGCCCAGGCAGAGCCATTTCAGCGCGGGGCTACGGACACCAAACCAATGAAGTTCCAACCAGGAAAAAACGGCCTTAGCCTCCACCTCTACTGTGCAATGGCTGAGCCACTCTTGGAACTTCATGCACACATAGAGCTGGTAACTTTGGTGTGGGAGGAATCTTCGTTCTTAGTCCATCTGGGGACCAAGATGGGCCATTTCAGCGTTGGGCTTCGGACAGCAAAGCAATGAATTTCCAGGTAGGAAAGAAAGCCCTTAGCGTCCAACTGCCCTGTGCATTTGATGAGCCACCCTTGGCACTCTATACACTCACGGAGCTTTCTGCACTTGCGGCTTTTTGCTAAGATGAATCTTCGTTCTTAGTCCATCTGGGGACCCAGGCAGCGTCCTTTCAGCGCATGACTTCAAACATCAAACCAATGAAGTTCCAGCCAGGAAAAAAAGCCCTTAGCCTCCAACTGTCCTGTGCAGTTGGTGAGGCACCCTTGGCACTCCATGCACACATGGAGCTTCCTGCCCTAGCACCTTTTGTCTGGGTGGAATCTTCCTTCTTAGTCCATCTGGGGACCAAGGCGGGCCATTTCAGCGTGGGGCTTGGGACACCAAACCAATGAAGTTCCAGCCAGGAAAGAAAGCCCTTAGCCTCCAACTCTGCTGTGAAATGGGTGAGCCACCCTTGGCTCTCCATGCACACATGGAGCTTTCTACCCTGGCACCTCTTGTCTGAGTGGAATCTTTGTTCTTAATCCATCTGGGAACCCAGATAGGCCATTTCAGCGCAGGGCTTCAGACACCAAACCAATGAAGTTCCAGCCAGGAAAAAAAGCCCTTAGCGTCCAACTGCCCTGTGCAATGGGTGAGCCACCCTTGGCCCTCCATGCACACATGGAGCTTCCTGCGCTGGCACCTTTTTTCTGGGAGAAATCTTCGTTCTGAGTCCATCTCTGGACTTAGTCGGGCCATTTCAGCGTGGGGCTTCGGACACAAAACCAATGGAGTTCCAGGAAGGAAAAAATACCCCTTAGCCTTCAACTCTGCTGTGCAATGGGTGAGTCAGCCTTGGCACTCCATGTACACATGGAGCTTCCTTAGCTAGCACCTTTTGTCTGGGAGGAATCTTCGTTCTTAGTCCATCTGGGGACCCAGATGGGCCATTAGAGTGCAGGGCTTCGGACACCAAACCTGTGAAGATCTAGGCAGGAAAAAAACCCTTAACCTCCAACTCTCCTGTGTAATGGGTGAGCCAATATTGGCATTCCATATACACATGCAGTTTTCTGTCCTGAAACCTTTTGTCTGGGTGGAATCTTCATTGTTAGTCCATCTGGGGACCCAGACGGGCCATTTCAGGGCGGGGCTTTGGACACCAAGCGAATTAAGTTCCATCCAGGAAAAAAAGGCCTTAGCCTCTAACTCTCCTGTGCAGTTGGTGAGCCACCCTTGGCACTCCACGCACACAAGGAGCTTCCTGCGCTGGCCCCTTTTGTCTGGGATGAATCTTCTTTCTTAGTCTATCTGGGGACCCAGACTGGCCATTTCAGCGCGGAGCTATGGACACCAAAGCAATGAAGTTCCAGCCATGAAAAAAAGCCCTTAACCTCCAAGTCTCCCATGCAATGGGTGAGCAACCCTTGACACTCCATGCACACATGGAGCTTCCTGCGCTGGCATCTTTTGTCTGGGAGGAATCTTCGTTCTTAGCCCGTGTGGGGCCCAGGCAGGCCATTTCAGCGCGGGGCTACGGACACCAAACCAATGAAGTTCCAACCAGGAAAAAACGGCCTTAGCCTCCACCTCTACTGTGCAATGGCTGAGCCACTCTTGGAACTTCATGCACACATAGAGCTGGTAACTTTGGTGTGGGAGGAATCTTCGTTCTTAGTCCATCTGGGGACCAAGATGGGCCATTTCAGCGTTGGGCTTCGGACAGCAAAGCAATGAATTTCCAGGTAGGAAAGAAAGCCCTTAGCGTCCAACTGCCCTGTGCATTTGATGAGCCACCCTTGGCACTCTATACACTCACGGAGCTTTCTGCACTTGCGGCTTTTTCTAAGATGAATCTTCGTTCTTAGTCCATCTGGGGACCCAGGCAGCGTCCTTTCAGCGCATGACTTCAAACATCAAACCAATGAAGTTCCAGCCAGGAAAAAAAGCCCTTAGCCTCCAACTGTCCTGTGCAGTTGGTGAGGCACCCTTGGCACTCCATGCACACATGGAGCTTCCTGCCCTAGCACCTTTTGTCTGGGTGGAATCTTCCTTCTTAGTCCATCTGGGGACCAAGGCGGGCCATTTCAGCGTGGGGCTTGGGACACCAAACCAATGAAGTTCCAGCCAGGAAAGAAAGCCCTTAGCCTCCAACTCTGCTGTGAAATGGGTGAGCCACCCTTGGCTCTCCATGCACACATGGAGCTTTCTACCCTGGCACCTCTTGTCTGAGTGGAATCTTTGTTCTTAATCCATCTGGGAACCCAGATAGGCCATTTCAGCGCAGGGCTTCAGACACCAAACCAATGAAGTTCCAGCCAGGAAAAAAAGCCCTTAGCGTCCAACTGCCCTGTGCAATGGGTGAGCCACCCTTGGCCCTCCATGCACACATGGAGCTTCCTGCGCTGGCACCTTTTTCTGGGAGAAATCTTCGTTCTGAGTCCATCTCTGGACTTAGTCGGGCCATTTCAGCGTGGGGCTTCGGACACAAAACCAATGGAGTTCCAGGAAGGAAAAATACCCCTTAGCCTTCAACTCTGCTGTGCAATGGGTGAGTCAGCCTTGGCACTCCATGTACACATGGAGCTTCCTTAGCTAGCACCTTTTGTCTGGGAGGAATCTTCGTTCTTAGTCCATCTGGGGACCCAGATGGGCCATTAGAGTGCAGGGCTTCGGACACCAAACCTGTGAAGATCTAGGCAGGAAAAAACCCCTTAACCTCCAACTCTCCTGTGTAATGGGTGAGCCAATATTGGCATTCCATATACACATGCAGCTTTCTGTCCTGAAACCTTTTGTCTGGGTGGAATCTTCATTGTTAGTCCATCTGGGGACCCAGACGGGCCATTTCAGGGCGGGGCTTTGGACACCAAGCGAATTAAGTTCCAGCCAGGAAAAAAAGGCCTTAGCCTCTAACTCTCCTGTGCAGTTGGTGAGCCACCCTTGGCACTCCATGCACACAAGGAGCTTCCTGCGCTGGCCCCTTTTGTCTGGGATGAATCTTCTTTCTTAGTCTATCTGGGGACCCAGACTGACCATTTCAGCGCGGAGCTATGGACACCAAACCAATGAAGTTCCAGCCATGAAAAAAAGCCCTTAACCTCCAAGTCTCCCATGCGATGGGTGAGCAACCCTTGACACTCCATGCACACATGGAGCTTCCTGCGCTGGCATCTTTTGTCTGGGAGGAATCTTCGTTCTTAGCCCGTGTGGGGCCCAGATGGGCCATTTCAGCGCGGGGCTACGGACACCAAACCAATGAAGTTCCAACCAGGAAAAAAAGCCCTTAGCGTCCAACTGCCCTGTGCAATGGGTGAGCCACCCTTGGCACTCCATGCACACATGGAGCTTCCTGCGCTGGCACCTTTTTCTGGGAGAAATCTTCAGTCTGAGTCCATCTCTGGACTTAGTCGGGACATTTCTGCGTGGGGCTTCGTACACCAAAACCAATGGCGTTCCAGGAAGGAAAAATACCCCTTAGCCTTCAGCTCTGCTGTGCAATGGGGGAGTCAGCCTTGGCACTCCATGTACACATAGAGATTCCTTAGCTAGCACCTTTTGTCTGGGAGGAATCTTCGTTCTTAGTCCATCTGGGGACCCAGATGGGCCATTAGAGTGCAGGGCTTCTGACACAAACCTGTGAAGATCTAGGCAGGAAAAAAACCCCTTAACCTCCAACTCTCCTGTGTCATGGGTGAGCCAATATTGGCATTCCATATACACATGCAGCTTTCTGTCCTGAAACCTTTTGTCTGGGTGGAATCTTCATTGTTAGTCCATCTGGGGACCCAGGCGGGCCATTTCAGGGCGGGGCTTTGGACACCAAACGAATTAAGTTCCATCCAGGAAAAAAAGGCCTTAGCCTCTAACTCTCCTGTGCAGTTGGTGAGCCACCCTTGGCACTCCACGCACACAAGGAGCTTCCTGCGCTGGCCCCTTTTGTCTGGGATGAATCTTCTTTCTTAGTCTATCTGGGGACCCAGACTGGCCATTTCAGCGCGGAGCTATGGACACCAAAGCAATGAAGTTCCAGCCATGAAAAAAAGCCCTTAACCTCCAAGTCTCCCATGCAATGGGTGAGCAACCCTTGACACTCCATGCACACATGGAGCTTCCTGCGCTGGCATCTTTTGTCTGGGAGGAATCTTCGTTCTTAGCCCGTGTGGGGCCCAGGCAGGCCATTTCAGCGCGGGGCTACGGACACCAAACCAATGAAGTTCCAACCAGGAAAAAACGGCCTTAGCCTCCACCTCTACTGTGCAATGGCTGAGCCACTCTTGGAACTTCATGCACACATAGAGCTGGTAACTTTGGTGTGGGAGGAATCTTCGTTCTTAGTCCATCTGGGGACCAAGATGGGCCATTTCAGCGTTGGGCTTCGGACAGCAAAGCAATGAATTTCCAGGTAGGAAAGAAAGCCCTTAGCGTCCAACTGCCCTGTGCATTTGATGAGCCACCCTTGGCACTCTATACACTCACGGAGCTTTCTGCACTTGCGGCTTTTTCTAAGATGAATCTTCGTTCTTAGTCCATCTGGGGACCCAGGCAGCGTCCTTTCAGCGCATGACTTCAAACATCAAACCAATGAAGTTCCAGCCAGGAAAAAAAGCCCTTAGCCTCCAACTGTCCTGTGCAGTTGGTGAGGCACCCTTGGCACTCCATGCACACATGGAGCTTCCTGCCCTAGCACCTTTTGTCTGGGTGGAATCTTCCTTCTTAGTCCATCTGGGGACCAAGGCGGGCCATTTCAGCGTGGGGCTTGGGACACCAAACCAATGAAGTTCCAGCCAGGAAAGAAAGCCCTTAGCCTCCAACTCTGCTGTGAAATGGGTGAGCCACCCTTGGCTCTCCATGCACACATGGAGCTTTCTACCCTGGCACCTCTTGTCTGAGTGGAATCTTTGTTCTTAATCCATCTGGGAACCCAGATAGGCCATTTCAGCGCAGGGCTTCAGACACCAAACCAATGAAGTTCCAGCCAGGAAAAAAAGCCCTTAGCGTCCAACTGCCCTGTGCAATGGGTGAGCCATCCTTGGCACTCCATGCACACATGGAGCTTCCTGCACTGGCACCTTTTTTCTGGGAGAAATCTTCGGTCTGAGTCCATCTCTGGACTTAGTGGGGCCATTTCAGCGTGGGGCTTCGGACACAAAACCAATGGAGTTCCAGGAAGGAAAAATACCCCTTAGCCTTCAACTCTGCTGTGCAATGGGGGAGTCAGCCTTGGCACTCCATGTACACATGGAGCCTCCTTAGCTAGCACCTTTTGTCTGGGAGGAATCTTCGTTCTTAGTCCATCTGAGGACCCAGATGGGTCATTAGACTGCAGGGCTTCGGACACAAACCTGTAAAGATCTAGGCAGGAAAAAAACCCCTTAACCTCCAACTCTCCTGTGTCATGGGTGAGCCAATATTGGAACTCCATATACACATGCAGCTTTCTGTCCTGAAACCTTTTGTCTGGGTGGAATCTTCATTGTTAGTCCATCTGGGGACCCAGACGGGCCATTTCAGGGCGGGACTTTGGACACCAAACGAATTAAGTTCCAGCCAGGAAAAAAAGGCCTTAGCCTCTAACTCTCCTGTGCAGTTGGTGAGCCACCCTTGGCACTCCACGCACACAAGGAGCTTCCTGCGCTGGCCCCTTTTGTCTGGGATGAATCTTCTTTCTTAGTCTATCTGGGGACCCAGACTGGCCATTTCAGCGCGGAGCTATGGACACCAAAGCAATGAAGTTCCAGCCATGAAAAAAAGCCCTTAACCTCCAAGTCTCCCATGCAATGGGTGAGCAACCCTTGACACTCCATGCACACATGGAGCTTCCTGCGCTGGCATCTTTTGTCTGGGAGGAATCTTCGTTCTTAGCCCGTGTGGGGCCCAGGCAGGCCATTTCAGCGCGGGGCTACGGACACCAAACCAATGAAGTTCCAACCAGGAAAAAACGGCCTTAGTCTCCACCTCTACTGTGCAATGGCTGAGCCACTCTTGGAACTTCGTGCACACATAGAGCTGGTAACTTTGCTGTGGGAGGAATCTTCGTTCTTAGTCCATCTGGGGACCAAGATGGGCCATTTCAGCGTTGGGCTTCGGACAGCAAAGCAATGAATTTCCAGGTAGGAAAGAAAGCCCTTAGCGTCCAACTGCCCTGTGCATTTGATGAGCCACCCTTGGCACTCTATACACTCACGGAGCTTTCTGCACTTGCGGCTTTTTCTAAGATGAATCTTCGTTCTTAGTCCATCTGGGGACCCAGGCAGCGTCATTTCAGCGCATGACTTCAAACATCAAACCAATGAAGTTCCAGCCAGGAAAAAAAGCCCTTAGCCTCCAACTGTCCTGTGCAGTTGGTGAGGCACCCTTGGCACTCCATGCACACATGGAGCTTCCTGCCCTAGCACCTTTTGTCTGGGTGGAATCTTCCTTCTTAGTCCATCTGGGGACCAAGACGGGCCATTTCAGCGTGGGGCTTGGGACACCAAACCAATGAAGTTCCAGCCAGGAAAGAAAGCCCTTAGCCTCCAACTCTGCTGTGAAATGGGTGAGCCACCCTTGGCTCTCCATGCACACATGGAGCTTTCTACCCTGGCACCTCTTGTCTGAGTGGAATCTTTGTTCTTAATCCATCTGGGAACCCAGATAGGCCATTTCAGCGCAGGGCTTCAGACACCAAACCAATGAAGTTCCAGCCAGGAAAAAAAGCCCTTAGCGTCCAACTGCCCTGTGCAATGGGTGAGCCACCCTTGGCCCTCCATGCACACATGGAGCTTCCTGCGCTGGCACCTTTTTCTGGGAGAAATCTTCGTTCTGAGTCCATCTCTGGACTTAGTCGGGCCATTTCAGCGTGGGGCTTCGGACACAAAACCAATGGAGTTCCAGGAAGGAAAAATACCCCTTAGCCTTCAACTCTGCTGTGCAATGGGGAGTCAGCCTTGGCACTCCATGTACACATGGAGCTTCCTTAGCTAGCACCTTTTGTCTGGGAGGAATCTTCGTTCTTAGTCCATCTGAGGACCCAGATGGGTCATTAGAGTGCAGGGCTTCGGACACCAAACCTGTGAAGATCTAGGCAGGAAAAAACCCCTTAACCTCCAACTCTCCTGTGTAATGGGTGAGCCAATATTGGCATTCCATATACACATGCAGTTTTCTGTCCTGAAACCTTTTGTCTGGGTGGAATCTTCATTGTTAGTCCATCTGGGGACCCAGACGGGCCATTTCAGGGCGGGGCTTTGGACACCAAGCGAATTAAGTTCCAGCCAGGAAAAAAGGCCTTAGCCTCTAACTCTCCTGTGCAGTTGGTGAGCCACCCTTGGCACTCCACGCACACAAGGAGCTTCCTGCGCTGGCCCCTTTTGTCTGGGATGAATCTTCTTTCTTAGTCTATCTGGGGACCCAGACTGGCCATTTCAGCGCGGAGCTATGGACACCAAAGCAATGAAGTTCCAGCCATGAAAAAAGCCCTTAACCTCCAAGTCTCCCATGCAATGGGTGAGCAACCCTTGACACTCCATGCACACATGGAGCTTCCTGCGCTGGCATCTTTTGTCTGGGAGGAATCTTCGTTCTTAGCCCGTGTGGGGCCCAGGCAGGGCCATTTCAGCGCGGGGCTACGGACACCAAACCAATGAAGTTCCAACCAGGAAAAAACGGCCTTAGCCTCCACCTCTACTGTGCAATGGCTGAGCCACTCTTGGAACTTCATGCACACATAGAGCTGGTAACTTTGGTGTGGGAGGAATCTTCGTTCTTAGTCCATCTGGGGACCAAGATGGGCCATTTCAGCGTTGGGCTTCGGACAGCAAAGCAATGAATTTCCAGGTAGGAAAGAAAGCCCTTAGCGTCCAACTGCCCTGTGCATTTGATGAGCCACCCTTGGCACTCTATACACTCACGGAGCTTTCTGCACTTGCGGCTTTTTCTAAGATGAATCTTCGTTCTTAGTCCATCTGGGGACCCAGGCAGCGTCCTTTCAGCGCATGACTTCAAACATCAAACCAATGAAGTTCCAGCCAGGAAAAAAAGCCCTTAGCCTCCAACTGTCCTGTGCAGTTGGTGAGGCACCCTTGGCACTCCAGGCACACATGGAGCTTCCTGTCCTAGCACCTTTTGTCTGGGTGGAATCTTCCTTCTTAGTCCATCTGGGGACCAAGGCGGGCCATTTCAGCGTGGGGCTTGGGACACCAAACCAATGAAGTTCCAGCCAGGAAAGAAAGCCCTTAGCCTCCAACTCTGCTGTGAAATGGGTGAGCCACTCTTGGCACTCCATGCACACATGGAGCTTTCTACCCTGGCACCTCTTGTCTGAGTGGAATCTTTGTTCTTAATCCATCTGGGAACCCAGATAGGCCATTTCAGCGCAGGGCTTCAGACACCAAACCAATGAAGTTCCAGCCAGGAAAAAAAGCACTTAGCGTCCAACTGCCCTGCGCAATGGGTGAACCACCCTTGGCCCTCCATGCACACATGGAGCTTCCTGCGCTGGCACCTTTTTCTGGGAGAAATCTTCGTTCTGAGTCCATCTCTGGACTTAGTCGGGCCATTTCAGCGTGGGGCTTCGGACACAAAACCAATGGAGTTCCAGGAAGGAAAAATACCCCTTAGCCTTCAACTCTGCTGTGCAATGGGTGAGTCAGCCTTGGCACTCCGTGTACACATGGAGCTTCCTTAGCTAGCACCTTTTGTCTGGGAGGAATCTTCGTTCTTAGCCCATCTGAGGACCCAGATGGGTCATTAGAGTGCAGGGCTTCGGACACAAAACCTGTGAAGATCTAGGCAGGAAAAAAACCCCTTAACCTCCAACTCTCCTGTGTAATGGGTGAGCCAATATCGGCATTCCATATACACATGCAGTTTTCTGTCCTGAAACATTTTGTCTGGGTGGAATCTCCATTGTTAGTCCATCTGGGGACCCAGACGGGCCATTTCAGGGCGGGGCTTTGGACACCAAGCGAATTAAGTTCCATCCAGGAAAAAAGGCCTTAGCCTCTAACTCTCCTGTGCAGTTGGTGAGCCACCCTTGGCACTCCACGCACACAAGGAGCTTCCTGCGCTGGCCCCTTTTGTCTGGGATGAATCTTCTTTCTTAGTCTATCTGGGGACCCAGACTGGCCATTTCAGCGCGGAGCTATGGACACCAAAGCAATGAAGTTCCAGCCATGAAAAAAAGCCCTTAACCTCCAAGTCTCCCATGCAATGGGTGAGCAACCCTTGACACTCCATGCACACATGGAGCTTCCTGCGCTGGCATCTTTTGTCTGGGAGGAATCTTCGTTCTTAGCCCGTGTGGGGCCCAGGCAGGCCATTTCAGCGCGGGGCTACGGACACCAAACCAATGAAGTTCCAACCAGGAAAAAACGGCCTTAGCCTCCACCTCTACTGTGCAATGGCTGAGCCACTCTTGGAACTTCATGCACACATAGAGCTGGTAACTTTGGTGTGGGAGGAATCTTCGTTCTTAGTCCATCTGGGGACCAAGATGGGCCATTTCAGCGTTGGGCTTCGGACAGCAAAGCAATGAATTTCCAGGTAGGAAAGAAAGCCCTTAGCGTCCAACTGCCCTGTGCATTTGATGAGCCACCCTTGGCACTCTATACACTCACGGAGCTTTCTGCACTTGCGGCTTTTTCTAAGATGAATCTTCGTTCTTAGTCCATCTGGGGACCCAGGCAGCGTCCTTTCAGCGCATGACTTCAAACATCAAACCAATGAAGTTCCAGCCAGGAAAAAAAGCCCTTAGCCTCCAACTGTCCTGTGCAGTTGGTGAGGCACCCTTGGCACTCCATGCACACATGGAGCTTCCTGCCCTAGCACCTTTTGTCTGGGTGGAATCTTCCTTCTTAGTCCATCTGGGGACCAAGGCGGGCCATTTCAGCGTGGGGCTTGGGACACCAAACCAATGAAGTTCCAGCCAGGAAAGAAAGCCCTTAGCCTCCAACTCTGCTGTGAAATGGGTGAGCCACCCTTGGCTCTCCATGCACACATGGAGCTTTCTACCCTGGCACCTCTTGTCTGAGTGGAATCTTTGTTCTTAATCCATCTGGGAACCCAGATAGGCCATTTCAGCGCAGGGCTTCAGACACCAAACCAATGAAGTTCCAGCCAGGAAAAAAAGCCCTTAGCGTCCAACTGCCCTGTGCAATGGGTGAGCCACCCTTGGCCCTCCATGCACACATGGAGCTTCCTGCGCTGGCACCTTTTTTCTGGGAGAAATCTTCGTTCTGAGTCCATCTCTGGACTTAGTCGGGCCATTTCAGCGTGGGGCTTCGGACACAAAACCAATGGAGTTCCAGGAAGGAAAAAATACCCCTTAGCCTTCAACTCTGCTGTGCAATGGGTGAGTCAGCCTTGGCACTCCATGTACACATGGAGCTTCCTTAGCTAGCACCTTTTGTCTGGGAGGAATCTTCGTTCTTAGTCCATCTGGGGACCCAGATGGGCCATTAGAGTGCAGGGCTTCGGACACCAAACCTGTGAAGATCTAGGCAGGAAAAAAACCCCTTAACCTCCAACTCTCCTGTGTAATGGGTGAGCCAATATTGGCATTCCATATACACATGCACATTTCTGTTCTGAAACCTTTTGTCTGGGTGGAATCTTCATTGTTAGTCCATCTGGGGACCCAGACGGGCCATTTCAGGGTAGGGCTTTGGACACCAAGCGAATTAAGTTCCAGCCAGGAAAAAAAGGCCTTAGCCTCTAACTCTCCTGTGCAGTTGGTGAGCCACCCTTGGCACTCCACGCACACAAGGAGCTTCCTGCGCTGGCCCCTTTTGTCTGGGATGAATCTTCTTTCTTAGTCTATCTGGGGACCCAGACTGGCCATTTCAGCGCGGAGCTATGGACACCAAAGCAATGAAGTTCCAGCCATGAAAAAAAGCCCTTAACCTCCAAGTCTCCCATGCAATGGGTGAGCAACCCTTGACACTCCATGCACACATGGAGCTTCCTGCGCTGGCATCTTTTGTCTGGGAGGAATCTTCGTTCTTAGCCCGTGTGGGGCCCAGGCGGAGCCATTTCAGCGCGGGGCTACGGACACCAAACCAATGAAGTTCCAACCAGGAAAAAACGGCCTTGGCCTCCACCTCTACTGTGCAATGGCTGAGCCACTCTTGGAACTTCATGCACACATAGAGCTGGTAACTTTGGTGTGGGAGGAATCTTTATTCTTAGTCCATCTGGGGACCAAGATGGGCCATTTCAGCGTTGGGCTTCGGACAGCAAAGCACTGAATTTCCAGGTAGGAAAGAAAGCCCTTAGCGTCCAACTGCCCTGTGCATTTGATGAGCCACCCTTGGCACTCTATACACTCACGGAGCTTTCTGCACTTGCGGCTTTTTTCTAAGATGAATCTTCGTTCTTAGTCCATCTGGGGACCCAGGCAGCGTCCTTTCAGCGCATGACTTCAAACATCAAACCAATGAAGTTCCAGCCAGGAAAAAAAGCCCTTAACCTCCAACTGTCCTGTGCAGTTGGTGAGGCACCCTTGGCACTCCATGCACACATGGAGCTTCCTGCCCTAGCACCTTTTGTCTGGGTGGAATCTTCCTTCTTAGTCCATCTGGGGACCAAGACGGGCCATTTCAGCGTGGGGCTTGGGACACCAAACCAATGAAGTTCCAGCCAGGAAAGAAAGCCCTTAGCCTCCAACTCTGCTGTGAAATGGGTGAGCCACCCTTGGCTCTCCATGCACACATGGAGCTTCCTGCGCTGGCACCTTTTTTCTGGGAGAAATCTTCGTTCTGAGTCCATCTCTGGACTTAGTCAGGCCATTTCAGCTTCGGGCTTCGGACACAAAACCAATGGAGTTCCAGGAAGGAAAAATACCCCTTAGCCTTCAACTCTGCTGTGCAATGGGTGAGTCAGCCTTGGCACTCCATGTACACATGGAGCTTCCTTAGCTAGCACCTTTTGTCTGGGAGGAATCTTCGTTCTTATCCCATCTGAGGACCCAGATGGGCCATTAGAGTGCAGGGCTTCGGACACCAAACCTGTGAAGATCTAGGCAGGAAGAAAACCCCTTAACCTCCAACTCTCCTGTGTCATGGGTGAGCCAATATTGGCAATCCATATACACATGCAGTTTTCTGTCCTGAAACCTTTTGTCTGGGTGGAATCTTCATTGTTAGTCCATCTGGGGACCCAGACGGGCCATTTCAGGGCGGGGCTTTGGACACCAAACGAATTAAGTCCCAGCCAGGAAAAAAAGGCCTTAGCCTCTAACTCTCCTGTGCAGTTGGTGAGCCACCCTTGGCACTCCACGCACACAAGGAGCTTCCTGCGCTGGTCCCTTTTGTCTGGGATGAATCTTCTTTCTTAGTCTATCTGGGGACCCAGACTGGCCATTTCAGCGCGGAGCTATGGACACCAAAGCAATGAAGTTCCAGCCATGAAAAAAGCCCTTAACCTCCAAGTCTCCCATGCAATGGGTGAGCAACCCTTGACACTCCATGCACACATGGAGCTTCCTGCGCTGGCATCTTTTGTCTGGGAGGAATCTTCGTTTCTTAGCCCGTGTGGGGCCCAGGCGGGCCATTTCAGCGCGGGGCTACGGACACCAAACCAATGAAGTTCCAACCAGGAAAAAACGACCTTAGCCTCCACCTCTACTGTGCAATGGCTGAGCCACTCTTGGAACTTCATGCACACATAGAGCTGGTAACTTTGGTGTGGGAGGAATCTTCGTTCTTAGTCCATCTGAGGGACCAAGATGGGCCATTTCAGCGTTGGGCTTCGGACAGCAAAGCAATGAATTTCCAGGTAGGAAAGAAAGCCCTTAGCGTCCAACTGCCCTGTGCATTTGATGAGCCACCCTTGGCACTCTATACACTCACGGAGCTTTCTGCACTTGCGGCTTTTTGCTAAGATGAATCTTCGTTCTTAGTCCATCTGGGGACCCAGGCAGCGTCCTTTCAGCGCATGACTTCAAACATCAAACCAATGAAGTTCCAGCCAGGAAAAAAAGCCCTTAGCCTCCAACTGTCCTGTGCAGTTGGTGAGGCACCCTTGGCACTCCATGCACACATGGAGCTTCCTGCCCTAGCACCTTTTGTCTGGGTGGAATCTTCCTTCTTAGTCCATCTGGGGACCAAGGCGGGCCATTTCAGCGTGGGGCTTGGGACACCAAACCAATGAAGTTCCAGCCAGGAAAGAAAGCCCTTAGCCTCCAACTCTGCTGTGAAATGGGTGAGCCACCCTTGGCTCTCCATGCACACATGGAGCTTTCTACCCTGGCACCTCTTGTCTGAGTGGAATCTTTGTTCTTAATCCATCTGGGAACCCAGATAGGCCATTTCAGCGCAGGGCTTCAGACACCAAACCAATGAAGTTCCAGCCAGGAAAAAAAGCCCTTAGCGTCCAACTGCCCTGTGCAATGGGTGAGCCACCCTTGGCACTCCATGCACACATGGAGCTTCCTGCGCTGGCACCTTTTTCTGGGAGAAATCTTCGTTCTGAGTCCATCTCTGGACTTAGTCGGGCCATTTCAGCGTGGGGCTTCGGACACAAAACCAATGGAGTTCCAGGAAGGAAAAATACCCCTTAGCCTTCAACTCTGCTGTGCAATGGGTGAGTCAGCCTTGGCACTCCATGTACACATGGAGCTTCCTTAGCTAGCACCTTTTGTCTGGGAGGAATCTTCGTTCTTAGTCCATCTGGGGACCCAGATGGGCCATTAGAGTGCAGGGCTTCGGACACCAAACCTGTGAAGATCTAGGCAGGAAAAAAACCCTTAACCTCCAACTCTCCTGTGTAATGGGTGAGCCAATATTGGCATTCCATATACACATGCAGCTTTCTGTCCTGAAACCTTTTGTCTGGGTGGAATCTTCATTGTTAGTCCATCTGGGGACCCAGACGGGCCATTTCAGGGCGGGGCTTTGGACACCAAGCGAATTAAGTTCCAGCCAGGAAAAAAAGGCCTTAGCCTCTAACTCTCCTGTGCAGTTGGTGAGCCACCCTTGGCACTCCACGCACACAAGGAGCTTCCTGCGCTGGCCCCTTTTGTCTGGGATGAATCTTCTTTCTTAGTCTATCTGGGGACCCAGACTGGCCATTTCAGCGCGGAGCTATGGACACCAAAGCAATGAAGTTCCAGCCATGAAAAAAGCCCTTAACCTCCAAGTCTCCCATGCAATGGGTGAGCAACCCTTGACACTCCATGCACACATGGAGCTTCCTGCGCTGGCATCTTTTGTCTGGGAGGAATCTTCGTTCTTAGCCCGTGTGGGGCCCAGGCAGGCCATTTCAGCGCGGGGCTACGGACACCAAACCAATGAAGTTCCAACCAGGAAAAAACGGCCTTAGCCTCCACCTCTACTGTGCAATGGCTGAGCCACTCTTGGAACTTCATGCACACATAGAGCTGGTAACTTTGGTGTGGGAGGAATCTTCGTTCTTAGTCCATCTGGGGACCAAGATGGGCCATTTCAGCGTTGGGCTTCGGACAGCAAAGCAATGAATTTCCAGGTAGGAAAGAAAGCCCTTAGCGTCCAACTGCCCTGTGCATTTGATGAGCCACCCTTGGCACTCTATACACTCACGGAGCTTTCTGCACTTGCGGCTTTTTCTAAGATGAATCTTCGTTCTTAGTCCATCTGGGGACCCAGGCAGCGTCATTTCAGCGCATGACTTCAAACATCAAACCAATGAAGTTCCAGCCAGGAAAAAAAGCCCTTAGCCTCCAACTGTCCTGTGCAGTTGGTGAGGCACCCTTGGCACTCCATGCACACATGGAGCTTCCTGCCCTAGCACCTTTTGTCTGGGTGGAATCTTCCTTCTTAGTCCATCTGGGGACCAAGGCGGGCCATTTCAGCGTGGGGCTTGGGACACCAAACCAATGAAGTTCCAGCCAGGAAAGAAAGCCCTTAGCCTCCAACTCTGCTGTGAAATGGGTGAGCCACCCTTGGCTCTCCATGCACACATGGAGCTTTCTACCCTGGCACCTCTTGTCTGAGTGGAATCTTTGTTCTTAATCCATCTGGGAACCCAGATAGGCCATTTCAGCGCAGGGCTTCAGACACCAAACCAATGAAGTTCCAGCCAGGAAAAAAAGCCCTTAGCGTCCAACTGCCCTGTGCAATGGGTGAGCCACCCTTGGCACTCCATGCACACATGGAGCTTCCTGCGCTGGCACCTTTTTCTGGGAGAAATCTTCGTTCTGAGTCCATCTCTGGACTTAGTCGGGCCATTTCAGCGTGGGGCTTCGGACACAAAACCAATGGAGTTCCAGGAAGGAAAAATACCCCTTAGCCTTCAACTCTGCTGTGCAATGGGTGAGTCAGCCTTGGCACTCCATGTACACATGGAGCTTCCTTAGCTAGCACCTTTTGTCTGGGAGGAATCTTCGTTCTTAGTCCATCTGGGGACCCAGATGGGCCATTAGAGTGCAGGGCTTCGGACACCAAACCTGTGAAGATCTAGGCAGGAAAAAAACCCTTAACCTCCAACTCTCCTGTGTAATGGGTGAGCCAATATTGGCATTCCATATACACATGCAGCTTTCTGTCCTGAAACCTTTTGTCTGGGTGGAATCTTCATTGTTAGTCCATCTGGGGACCCAGACGGGCCATTTCAGGGCGGGGCTTTGGACACCAAGCGAATTAAGTTCCAGCCAGGAAAAAAAGGCCTTAGCCTCTAACTCTCCTGTGCAGTTGGTGAGCCACCCTTGGCACTCCACGCACACAAGGAGCTTCCTGCGCTGGCCCCTTTTGTCTGGGATGAATCTTCTTTCTTAGTCTATCTGGGGACCCAGACTGGCCATTTCAGCGCGGAGCTATGGACACCAAAGCAATGAAGTTCCAGCCATGAAAAAAAGCCCTTAACCTCCAAGTCTCCCATGCAATGGGTGAGCAACCCTTGACACTCCATGCACACATGGAGCTTCCTGCGCTGGCATCTTTTGTCTGGGAGGAATCTTCGTTCTTAGCCCGTGTGGGGCCCAGGCGGAGCCATTTCAGCGCGGGACTACGGACACCAAACCAATGAAGTTCCAACCAGGAAAAAACGGCCTTAGCCTCCACCTCTACTGTGCAATGGCTGAGCCACTCTTGGAACTTCATGCACACATAGAGCTGGTAACTTTTGTGTGGGAGGAATCTTCGTTCTTAGTCCATCTGGGGACCAAGATGGGCCATTTCAGCGTTGGGCTTCGGACAGCAAAGCAATGAATTTCCAGGTAGGAAAGAAAGCCCTTAGCGTCCAACTGCCCTGTGCATTTGATGAGCCACCCTTGGCACTCTATACACTCACGGAGCTTTCTGCACTTGCGGCTTTTTCTAAGATGAATCTTCGTTCTTAGTCCATCTGGGGACCCAGGCAGCGTCATTTCAGCGCATGACTTCAAACATCAAACCAATGAAGTTCCAGCCAGGAAAAAAAGCCCTTAGCCTCCAACTGTCCTGTGCAGTTGGTGAGGCACCCTTGGCACTCCATGCACACATGGAGCTTCCTGCCCTAGCACCTTTTGTCTGGGTGGAATCTTCCTTCTTAGTCCATCTGGGGACCAAGGCGGGCCATTTCAGCGTGGGGCTTGGGACACCAAACCAATGAAGTTCCAGCCAGGAAAGAAAGCCCTTAGCCTCCAACTCTGCTGTGAAATGGGTGAGCCACCCTTGGCTCTCCATGCACACATGGAGCTTTCTACCCTGGCACCTCTTGTCTGAGTGGAATCTTTGTTCTTAATCCATCTGGGAACCCAGATAGGCCATTTCAGCGCAGGGCTTCAGACACCAAACCAATGAAGTTCCAGCCAGGAAAAAAAGCCCTTAGCGTCCAACTGCCCTGTGCAATGGGTGAGCCACCCTTGGCACTCCATGCACACATGGAGCTTCCTGCGCTGGCACCTTTTTTCTGGGAGAAATCTTCGTTCTGAGTCCATCTCTGGACTTAGTCGGGCCATTTCAGCGTGGGGCTTCGGACACAAAACCAATGGAGTTCCAGGAAGGAAAAATACCCCTTAGCCTTCAACTCTGCTGTGCAATGGGTGAGTCAGCCTTGGCACTCCATGTACACATGGAGCTTCCTTAGCTAGCACCTTTTGTCTGGGAGGAATCTTCGTTCTTAGTCCATCTGGGGACCCAGATGGGCCATTAGAGTGCAGGGCTTCGGACACCAAACCTGTGAAGATCTAGGCAGGAAAAAAACCCTTAACCTCCAACTCTCCTGTGTAATGGGTGAGCCAATATTGGCATTCCATATACACATGCAGCTTTCTGTCCTGAAACCTTTTGTCTGGGTGGAATCTTCATTGTTAGTCCATCTGGGGACCCAGGCGGGCCATTTCAGGGCGGGGCTTTGGACACCAAGCGAATTAAGTTCCATCCAGGAAAAAAAGGCCTTAGCCTCTAACTCTCCTGTGCAGTTGGTGAGCCACCCTTGGCACTCCACGCACACAAGGAGCTTCCTGCGCTGGCCCCTTTTGTCTGGGATGAATCTTCTTTCTTAGTCTATCTGGGGACCCAGACTGGCCATTTCAGCGCGGAGCTATGGACACCAAAGCAATGAAGTTCCAGCCATGAAAAAAGCCCTTAACCTCCAAGTCTCCCATGCAATGGGTGAGCAACCCTTGACACTCCATGCACACATGGAGCTTCCTGCGCTGGCATCTTTTGTCTGGGAGGAATCTTCGTTCTTAGCCCGTGTGGGGCCCAGGCGAGGCCATTTCAGCGCGAGGCTACGGACACCAAACCAATGAAGTTCCAACCAGGAAAAAACGGCCTTAGCCTCCACCTCTACTGTGCAATGGCTGAGCCACTCTTGGAACTTCATGCACACATAGAGCTGGTAACTTTTGTGTGGGAGGAATCTTCGTTCTTAGTCCATCTGGGGACCAAGATGGGCCATTTCAGCGTTGGGCTTCGGACAGCAAAGCAATGAATTTCCAGGTAGGAAAGAAAGCCCTTAGCGTCCAACTGCCCTGTGCATTTGATGAGCCACCCTTGGCACTCTATACACTCACGGAGCTTTCTGCACTTGCGGCTTTTTCTAAGATGAATCTTCGTTCTTAGTCCATCTGGGGACCCAGGCAGCGTCATTTCAGCGCATGACTTCAAACATCAAACCAATGAAGTTCCAGCCAGGAAAAAAAAGCCCTTAGCCTCCAACTGTCCTGTGCAGTTGGTGAGGCACCCTTGGCACTCCATGCACACATGGAGCTTCCTGCCCTAGCACCTTTTGTCTGGGTGGAATCTTCCTTCTTAGTCCATCTGGGGACCAAGGCGGGCCATTTCAGCGTGGGGCTTGGGACACCAAACCAATGAAGTTCCAGCCAGGAAAGAAAGCCCTTAGCCTCCAACTCTGCTGTGAAATGGGTGAGCCACCCTTGGCTCTCCATGCACACATGGAGCTTTCTACCCTGGCCCCTCTTGTCTGAGTGGAATCTTTGTTCTTAATCCATCTGGGAACCCAGATAGGCCATTTCAGCGCAGGGCTTCAGACACCAAACCAATGAAGTTCCAGCCAGGAAAAAAAGCCCTTAGCGTCCAACTGCCCTGTGCAATGGGTGAGCCACCCTTGGCACTCCATGCACACATGGAGCTTCCTGCGCTGGCACCTTTTTCTGGGAGAAATCTTCGTTCTGAGTCCATCTCTGGACTTAGTCGGGCCATTTCAGCGTGGGGCTTCGGACACAAAACCAATGGAGTTCAGGAAGGAAAAATACCCCTTAGCCTTCAACTCTGCTGTGCAATGGGTGAGTCAGCCTTGGCACTCCATGTACACATGGAGCTTCCTTAGCTAGCACCTTTTGTCTGGGAGGAATCTTCGTTCTTAGTCCATCTGGGGACCCAGATGGGCCATTAGAGTGCAGGGCTTCGGACACCAAACCTGTGAAGATCTAGGCAGGAAAAAAACCCTTAACCTCCAACTCTCCTGTGTAATGGGTGAGCCAATATTGGCATTCCATATACACATGCAGCTTTCTGTCCTGAAACCTTTTGTCTGGGTGGAATCTTCATTGTTAGTCCATCTGGGGACCCAGACGGGCCATTTCAGGGCGGGGCTTTGGACACCAAGCGAATTAAGTTCCATCCAGGAAAAAAAGGCCTTAGCCTCTAACTCTCCTGTGCAGTTGGTGAGCCACCCTTGGCACTCCACGCACACAAGGAGCTTCCTGCGCTGGCCCCTTTTGTCTGGGATGAATCTTCTTTCTTAGTCTATCTGGGGACCCAGACTGGCCATTTCAGCGCGGAGCTATGGACACCAAAGCAATGAAGTTCCAGCCAGGAAAAAAAGCCCTTAACCTCCAAGTCTCCCATGCAATGGGTGAGCAACCCTTGACACTCCATGCACACATGGAGCTTCCTGCGCTGGCATCTTTTGTCTGGGAGGAATCTTCGTTCTTAGCCCGTGTGGGGCCCAGGCAGAGCCATTTCAGCGCGAGGCTACGGACACCAAACCAATGAAGTTCCAACCAGGAAAAAAAGCCCTTAACCTCCACCTCTACTGTGCAATGGCTGAGCCACTCTTGGAACTTCATGCACACATAGAGCTGGTAACTTTTGTGTGGGAGGAATCTTCCTTCTTAGTCCATCTGGGGACCAAGATGGGCCATTTCAGCGTTGGGCTTCGGACAGCAAAGCAATGAATTTCCAGGTAGGAAAGAAAGCCCTTAGCGTCCAACTGCCCTGTGCATTTGATGAGCCACCCTCTGCACTCTATACACCCACGGAGCTTTCTGCACTTGCGGCTTTTTGCTAAGATGAATCTTCGTTCTTAGTCCATCTGGGGACCCAGGCAGCGTCATTTCAGCACATGACTTCAAACATCAAACCAATGAAGTTCCAGCCAGGAAAAAAACCCCTTAGCCTCCAACTGTCCTGTGCAGTTGGTGAGGCACCCTTGGCACTCCATGCACACATGGAGCTTTCTACCCTAGCACCTTTTGTCTGGCTGGAATCTTCCTTCTTAGTCCATCTGGGGACCAAGACGGGCCATTTCAGCGTGGGGCTTGGGACACCAAACCAATGAAGTTCCAGCCAGGAAAAAAAGCCCTTAGCGTCCAACTGCCCTGTGCAATGGGTGAGCCACCCTTGGCACTCCATGCACATATGGAGCTTCCTGCGCTGGCACCTTTTTTCTGGGAGAAATCTTCGGTCTGAGTCCATCTCTGGACTTAGTCGGGCCATTTCAGCGTGGGGCTTCGGACACAAAACCAATGGAGTTCCAGGAAGGAAAAAATACCCCTTAGCCTTCAACTCTGCTGTGCAATGGGGGAGTCAGCCTTGGCACTCCATGTACACATGGAGCTTCCTTAGCTAGCACCTTTTGTCTGGGAGGAATCTTCGTTCTTAGTCCATCTGGGGAGCCAGATGGGCCATTAGAGTGCAGGGCTTCGGACACCAAACCTGTGAAGATCTAGCCAGGAAAAAAGCCCCTTAACCTCCAACTCTCCTGTGTAATGGGTGAGCCAATATTGGCATTCCATATACACATGCAGTTTTCTGTCCTGAAACCTTTTGTCTGGGTGGAATCTTCATTGTTAGTCCATCTGGGGACCCAGAGGGGCCATTTCAGGGCGGGGCTTTGGACACCAAACGAATTAAGTTCCAGCCAGGAAAAAAGGCCTTAGCCTCTAACTCTCCTGTGCAGTTGGTGAGCCACCCTTGGCACTCCACGCACACAAGGAGCTTCCTGCGCTGGCCCCTTTTGTCTGGGATGAATCTTCTTTCTTAGTCTATCTGGGGACCCAGACTGGCCATTTCAGCGCGGAGCTATGGACACCAAAGCAATGAAGTTCCAGCCATGAAAAAAAGCCCTTAACCTCCAAGTCTCCCATCCAATGGGTGAGCAACCCTTGACACTCCATGTACACATGGAGCTTCCTGCGCTGGCATCTTTTGTCTGGGAGGAATCTTCGTTCTTAGCCCGTGTGGGGCCCAGGCAGAGCCATTTCAGCGCGAGGCTACGGACACCAAACCAATGAAGTTCCAACCAGGAAAAAACGGCCTTAGCCTCCACCTCTACTGTGCAATGGCTGAGCCACTCTTGGAACTTCATGCACACATAGAGCTGGTAACTTTTGTGTGGGAGGAATCTTCCTTCTTAGTCCATCTGGGGACCAAGATGGGCCATTTCAGCGTTGGGCTTCGGACAGCAAAGCAATGAATTTCCAGGTAGGAAAGAAAGCCCTTAGCGTCCAACTGCCCTGTGCATTTGATGAGCCACCCTTGGCACTCTATACACTCACGGAGCTTTCTGCACTTGCGGCTTTTTCTAAGATGAATCTTCGTTCTTAGTCCATCTGGGGACCCAGGCAGCGTCATTTCAGCGCATGACTTCAAACATCAAACCAATGAAGTTCCAGCCAGGAAAAAAAGCCCTTAGCCTCCAACTGTCCTGTGCAGTTGGTGAGGCACCCTTGGCACTCCATGCACACATGGAGCTTCCTACCCTAGCACCTTTTGTCTGGGTGGAATCTTCCTTCTTAGTCCATCTGGGGACCAAGGCGGGCCATTTCAGCGTGGGGCTTGGGACACCAAACCAATGAAGTTCCAGCCAGGAAAGAAAGCCCTTAGCCTCCAACTCTGCTGTGAAATGGGTGAGCCACCCTTGGCTCTCCATGCACACATGGAGCTTTCTACCCTGGCCCCTCTTGTCTGAGTGGAATCTTTGTTCTTAATCCATCTGGGAACCCAGATAGGCCATTTCAGCGCAGGGCTTCAGACACCAAACCAATGAAGTTCCAGCCAGGAAAAAAAGCCCTTAGCGTCCAACTGCCCTGTGCAATGGGTGAGCCACCCTTGGCACTCCATGCACACATGGAGCTTCCTGCGCTGGCACCTTTTTCTGGGAGAAATCTTCGTTCTGAGTCCATCTCTGGACTTAGTCGGGCCATTTCAGCGTGGGGCTTCGGACACAAAACCAATGGAGTTCCAGGAAGGAAAAATACCCCTTAGCCTTCAACTCTGCTGTGCAATGGGTGAGTCAGCCTTGGCACTCCATGTACACATGGAGCTTCCTTAGCTAGCACCTTTTGTCTGGGAGGAATCTTCGTTCTTAGTCCATCTGGGGAGCCAGATGGGCCATTAGAGTGCAGGGCTTCGGACACCAAACCTGTGAAGATCTAGGCAGGAAAAAAACCCTTAACCTCCAACTCTCCTGTGTAATGGGTGAGCCAATATTGGCACTCCATATACACATGCAGCTTTCTGTCCTGAAACCTTTTGTCTGGGTGGAATCTTCATTGTTAGTCCATCTGGGGACCCAGGCGGGCCATTTCAGGGCGGGGCTTTGGACACCAAGCGAATTAAGTTCCATCCAGGAAAAAAAGGCCTTAGCCTCTAACTCTCCTGTGCAGTTGGTGAGCCACCCTTGGCACTCCACGCACACAAGGAGCTTCCTGCGCTGGCCCCTTTTGTCTGGGATGAATCTTCTTTCTTAGTCTATCTGGGGACCCAGACTGGCCATTTCAGCGCGGAGCTATGGACACCAAAGCAATGAAGTTCCAGCCATGAAAAAAAGCCCTTAACCTCCAAGTCTCCCATGCAATGGGTGAGCAACCCTTGACACTCCATGCACACATGGAGCTTCCTGCGCTGGCATCTTTTGTCTGGGAGGAATCTTCGTTCTTAGCCCGTGTGGGGCCCAGGCGGAGCCATTTCAGCGCGGGGCTACGGACACCAAACCAATGAAGTTCCAACCAGGAAAAAACGGCCTTAGCCTCCACCTCTACTGTGCAATGGCTGAGCCACTCTTGGAACTTCATGCACACATAGAGCTGGTAACTTTTGTGTGGGAGGAATCTTCCTTCTTAGTCCATCTGGGGACCAAGATGGGCCATTTCAGCGTTGGGCTTCGGACAGCAAAGCAATGAATTTCCAGGTAGGAAAGAAAGCCCTTAGCGTCCAACTGCCCTGTGCATTTGATGAGCCACCCTTGGCACTCTATACACTCACGGAGCTTTCTGCACTTGCGGCTTTTTCTAAGATGAATCTTCCTTCTTAGTCCATCTGGGGACCCAGGCAGCGTCATTTCAGCGCATGACTTCAAACATCAAACCAATGAAGTTCCAGCCAGGAAAAAAAGCCCTTAGCCTCCAACTGTCCTGTGCAGTTGGTGAGGCACCCTTGGCACTCCATGCACACATGGAGCTTCCTACCCTAGCACCTTTTGTCTGGGTGGAATCTTCCTTCTTAGTCCATCTGGGGACCAAGGCGGGCCATTTCAGCGTGGGGCTTGGGACACCAAACCAATGAAGTTCCAGCCAGGAAAGAAAGCCCTTAGCCTCCAACTCTGCTGTGAAATGGGTGAGCCACCCTTGGCTCTCCATGCACACATGGAGCTTTCTACCCTGGCCCCTCTTGTCTGAGTGGAATCTTTGTTCTTAATCCATCTGGGAACCCAGATAGGCCATTTCAGCGCAGGGCTTCAGACACCAAACCAATGAAGTTCCAGCCAGGAAAAAAAGCCCTTAGCGTCCAACTGCCCTGTGCAATGGGTGAGCCACCCTTGGCACTCCATGCACACATGGAGCTTCCTGCGCTGGCACCTTTTTCTGGGAGAAATCTTCGTTCTGAGTCCATCTCTGGACTTAGTCGGGCCATTTCAGCGTGGGGCTTCGGACACAAAACCAATGGAGTTCCAGGAAGGAAAAATACCCCTTAGCCTTCAACTCTGCTGTGCAATGGGTGAGTCAGCCTTGGCACTCCATGTACACATGGAGCTTCCTTAGCTAGCACCTTTTGTCTGGGAGGAATCTTCGTTCTTAGTCCATCTGGGGAGCCAGATGGGCCATTAGAGTGCAGGGCTTCGGACACCAAACCTGTGAAGATCTAGGCAGGAAAAAAACCCTTAACCTCCAACTCTCCTGTGTAATGGGTGAGCCAATATTGGCACTCCATATACACATGCAGCTTTCTGTCCTGAAACCTTTTGTCTGGGTGGAATCTTCATTGTTAGTCCATCTGGGGACCCAGGCGGGCCATTTCAGGGCGGGGCTTTGGACACCAAGCGAATTAAGTTCCAGCCAGGAAAAAAAGGCCTTAGCCTCTAACTCTCCTGTGCAGTTGGTGAGCCACCCTTGGCACTCCACGCACACAAGGAGCTTCCTGCGCTGGCCCCTTTTGTCTGGGATGAATCTTCTTTCTTAGTCTATCTGGGGACCCAGACTGGCCATTTCAGCGCGGAGCTATGGACACCAAAGCAATGAAGTTCCAGCCATGAAAAAAAGCCCTTAACCTCCAAGTCTCCCATGCAATGGGTGAGCAACCCTTGACACTCCATGCACACATGGAGCTTCCTGCGCTGGCATCTTTTGTCTGGGAGGAATCTTCGTTCTTAGCCCGTGTGGGGCCCAGGCAGAGCCATTTCAGCGCGGGGCTACGGACACCAAACCAATGAAGTTCCAACCAGGAAAAAACGGCCTTAGCCTCCACCTCTACTGTGCAATGGCTGAGCCACTCTTGGAACTTCATGCACACATAGAGCTGGTAACTTTTGTGTGGGAGGAATCTTCCTTCTTAGTCCATCTGGGGACCAAGATGGGCCATTTCAGCGTTGGGCTTCGGACAGCAAAGCAATGAATTTCCAGGTAGGAAAGAAAGCCCTTAGCGTCCAACTGCCCTGTGCATTTGATGAGCCACCCTTGGCACTCTATACACTCACGGAGCTTTCTGCACTTGCGGCTTTTTCTAAGATGAATCTTCCTTCTTAGTCCATCTGGGGACCCAGGCAGCGTCATTTCAGCGCATGACTTCAAACATCAAACCAATGAAGTTCCAGCCAGGAAAAAAAGCCCTTAGCCTCCAACTGTCCTGTGCAGTTGGTGAGGCACCCTTGGCACTCCATGCACACATGGAGCTTCCTGCCCTAGCACCTTTTGTCTGGGTGGAATCTTCCTTCTTAGTCCATCTGGGGACCAAGGCGGGCCATTTCAGCGTGGGGCTTGGGACACCAAACCAATGAAGTTCCAGCCAGGAAAGAAAGCCCTTAGCCTCCAACTCTGCTGTGAAATGGGTGAGCCACCCTTGGCTCTCCATGCACACATGGAGCTTTCTACCCTGGCCCCTCTTGTCTGAGTGGAATCTTTGTTCTTAATCCATCTGGGAACCCAGATAGGCCATTTCAGCGCAGGGCTTCAGACACCAAACCAATGAAGTTCCAGCCAGGAAAAAAAGCCCTTAGCGTCCAACTGCCCTGTGCAATGGGTGAGCCACCCTTGGCACTCCATGCACACATGGAGCTTCCTGCGCTGGCACCTTTTTCTGGGAGAAATCTTCGTTCTGAGTCCATCTCTGGACTTAGTCGGGCCATTTCAGCGTGGGGCTTCGGACACAAAACCAATGGAGTTCCAGGAAGGAAAAATACCCCTTAGCCTTCAACTCTGCTGTGCAATGGGTGAGTCAGCCTTGGCACTCCATGTACACATGGAGCTTCCTTAGCTAGCACCTTTTGTCTGGGAGGAATCTTCGTTCTTAGTCCATCTGGGGAGCCAGATGGGCCATTAGAGTGCAGGGCTTCGGACACCAAACCTGTGAAGATCTAGGCAGGAAAAAAACCCTTAACCTCCAACTCTCCTGTGTAATGGGTGAGCCAATATTGGCACTCCATATACACATGCAGCTTTCTGTCCTGAAACCTTTTGTCTGGGTGGAATCTTCATTGTTAGTCCATCTGGGGACCCAGACGGGCCATTTCAGGGCGGGGCTTTGGACACCAAGCGAATTAAGTTCCATCCAGGAAAAAAGGCCTTAGCCTCTAACTCTCCTGTGCAGTTGGTGAGCCACCCTTGGCACTCCACGCACACAAGGAGCTTCCTGCGCTGGCCCCTTTTGTCTGGGATGAATCTTCTTTCTTAGTCTATCTGGGGACCCAGACTGGCCATTTCAGCGCGGAGCTATGGACACCAAAGCAATGAAGTTCCAGCCATGAAAAAAAGCCCTTAACCTCCAAGTCTCCCATGCAATGGGTGAGCAACCCTTGACACTCCATGCACACATGGAGCTTCCTGCGCTGGCATCTTTTGTCTGGGAGGAATCTTCGTTCTTAGCCCGTGTGGGGCCCAGGCAGAGCCATTTCAGCGCGGGGCTACGGACACCAAACCAATGAAGTTCCAACCAGGAAAAAACGGCCTTAGCCTCCACCTCTACTGTGCAATGGCTGAGCCACTCTTGGAACTTCATGCACACATAGAGCTGGTAACTTTTGTGTGGGAGGAATCTTCCTTCTTAGTCCATCTGGGGACCAAGATGGGCCATTTCAGCGTTGGGCTTCGGACAGCAAAGCAATGAATTTCCAGGTAGGAAAGAAAGCCCTTAGCGTCCAACTGCCCTGTGCATTTGATGAGCCACCCTTGGCACTCTATACACTCACGGAGCTTTCTGCACTTGCGGCTTTTTCTAAGATGAATCTTCGTTCTTAGTCCATCTGGGGACCCAGGCAGCGTCATTTCAGCGCATGACTTCAAACATCAAACCAATGAAGTTCCAGCCAGGAAAAAAAGCCCTTAGCCTCCAACTGTCCTGTGCAGTTGGTGAGGCACCCTTGGCACTCCATGCACACATGGAGCTTCCTGCCCTAGCACCTTTTGTCTGGGTGGAATCTTCCTTCTTAGTCCATCTGGGGACCAAGGCGGGCCATTTCAGCGTGGGGCTTGGGACACCAAACCAATGAAGTTCCAGCCAGGAAAGAAAGCCCTTAGCCTCCAACTCTGCTGTGAAATGGGTGAGCCACCCTTGGCTCTCCATGCACACATGGAACTTTCTACCCTGGCCCCTCTTGTCTGAGTGGAATCTTTGTTCTTAATCCATCTGGGAACCCAGATAGGCCATTTCAGCGCAGGGTTTCAGACACCAAACCAATGAAGTTCCATCCAGGAAAAAAAGCCCTTAGCGTCCAACTGCCCTGTGCAATGGGTGAGCCACCCTTGGCACTCCATGCACACATGGAGCTTCCTGCGCTGGCACCTTTTTCTGGGAGAAATCTTCGTTCTGAGTCCATCTCTGGACTTAGTCGGGCCATTTCAGCGTGGGGCTTCGGACAGAAAACCAATGGAGTTCCAGGAAGGAAAAATACCCCTTAGCCTTCAACTCTGCTGTGCAATGGGTGAGTCAGCCTTGACACTCCATGTACACATGGAGCTTCCTTAGCTAGCACCTTTTGTCTGGGAGGAATCTTGGTTCTTAGTCCATCTGGGGAGCCAGATGGGCCATTAGAGTGCAGGGCTTCGGACACCAAACCTGTGAAGATCTAGGCAGGAAAAAAACCCTTAACCTCCAACTCTCCTGTGTAATGGGTGAGCCAATATTGGCACTCCATATACACATGCAGTTTTCTGTCCTGAAACCTTTTGTCTGGGTGGAATCTTCATTGTTAGTCCATCTGGGGACCCAGACGGGCCATTTCAGGGCGGGGCTTTGGACACCAATCGAATTAAGTTCCATCCAGCAAAAAAAGGCCTTAGCCTCTAACTCTCCTGTGCAGTTGGTGAGCCACCCTTGGCACTCCACGCGCACAAGGAGCTTCCTGCGCTGGCCCCTTTTGTCTGGGATGAATCTTCTTTCTTAGTCTATCTGGAGACCCAGACTGGCCATTTCAGCGCGGAGCTATGGACCCCAAAGCAATGAAGTTCCAGCCAGGAAAAAAAGCCCTTAACCTCCAAGTCTCCCATGCAATGGGTAAGCAACCCTTGACACTCCATGCACACATGGAGCTTCCTGCGTTGGCATCTTTTGTCTGGGAGGAATCTTCGTTCTTAGCCCGTGTGGGGCCCAGGCAGGCCATTTCAGCGCGAGGCTACGGACACCAAACCAATGAAGTTCCAACCAGGAAAAAACGGCCTTAGCCTCCACCTCTACTGTGCAATGGCTGAGCCACTCTTGGAACTTCATGCACACATAGAGCTGGTAACTTTTGTGTGGGAGGAATCTTTGTTCTTAGTCCATCTGGGGACCAAGATGGGCCATTTCAGCGTTGGGCTTCGGACAGCAAAGCAATGAATTTCCAGGTAGGAAAGAAAGCCCGTAGCGTCCAACTGCCCTGTGCATTTGATGAGCCACCCTTGGCACTCTATACACTCACGGAGCTTTCTGCACTTGCGGCTTTTTCTAAGATGAATCTTCCTTCTTAGTCCATCTGGGGACCCAGGCAGCGTCATTTCAGCGCATGACTTCAAACATCAAACCAATGAAGTTCCAGCCAGGAAAAAAAAGCCCTTAGCCTCCAACTGTCCTGTGCAGTTGGTGAGGCACCCTTGGCACTCCATGCACACATGGAGCTTCCTGCCCTAGCACCTTTTGTCTGGGTGGAATCTTCCTTCTTAGTCCATCTGGGGACCAAGGCGGGCCATTTCAGCGTGGGGCTTGGGACACCAAACCAATGAAGTTCCAGCCAGGAAAGAAAGCCCTTAGCCTCCAACTCTGCTGTGAAA
The DNA here is from genome assembly GCF_022539395.1 of Myiozetetes cayanensis. Lineage (NCBI taxonomy): Eukaryota > Metazoa > Chordata > Aves > Passeriformes > Tyrannidae > Myiozetetes > Myiozetetes cayanensis. The sequence goes on along the minus strand of NW_026087271.1, from coordinate 35,265 downwards.
TGGGTGAGCCACCCTTGGCTCTCCATGCACACATGGAACTTTCTACCCTGGCCCCTCTTGTCTGAGTGGAATCTTTGTTCTTAATCCATCTGGGAACCCAGATAGGCCATTTCAGCGCAGGGTTTCAGACACCAAACCAATGAAGTTCCAGCCAGGAAAAAAAGCCCTTAGCGTCCAACTGCCCTGTGCAATGGGTGAGCCACCCTTGGCACTCCATGCACACATGGAGCTTCCTGCGCTGGCACCTTTTTCTGGGAGAAATCTTCGTTCTGAGTCCATCTCTGGACTTAGTCGGGCCATTTCAGCGTGGGGCTTCGGACACAAAACCAATGGAGTTGCAGGAAGGAAAAAATACCCCTTAGCCTTCAACTCTGCTGTGCAATGGGTGAGTCAGCCTTGGCACTCCATGTACACATGGAGCTTCCTTAGCTAGCACCTTTTGTCTGGGAGGAATCTTCGTTCTTAGTCCATCTGGGGAGCCAGATGGGCCATTAGAGTGCAGAACTTCGGACACCAAACCTGTGAAGATCTAGCCAGGAAAAAAACCCTTAACCTCCAACTCTCCTGTGTAATGGGTGAGCCAGTATTGGCACTCCATATACACATGCAGCTTTCTGTCCTGAAACCTTTTGTCTGGGTGGAATCTTCATTGTTAGTCCATCTGGAGACCCAGACGGGCCATTTCAGTGCGGAACTTTGGACACCAATCGAATTAAGTTCCAGCCAGCAAAAAAAGGCCTTAGCCTCTAACTCTCCTGTGCAGTTGGTGAGCCACCCTTGGCACTCCACGCACACAAGGAGCTTCCTGCGCTGGCCCCTTTTGTCTGGGATGAATCTTCTTTCTTAGTCTATCTGGGGACCCAGACTGGCCATTTCAGCGCGGAGCTATGGACAGCAAAGCAATGAAGTTCCAGCCATGAAAAAAGGCCCTTAACCTCCAAGTCTCCCATGCAATGGGTGAGCAACCCTTGACACTCCATGCACACATGGAGCTTCCTGCGCTGGCATCTTTTGTCTGGGAGGAATCTTCGTTCTTAGCCCGTGTGGGGCCCAGGCAGGCCATTTCAGCGCGGGGCTACGGACACCAAACCAATGAAGTTCCAACCAGGAAAAAACGGCCTTAGCCTCCACCTCTACTGTGCAATGGCTGAGCCACTCTTGGAACTTCATGCACACATAGAGCTGGTAACTTTTGTGTGGGAGGAATCTTCCTTCTTAGTCCATCTGGGGACCAAGATGGGCCATTTCAGCGTTGGGCTTCGGACAGCAAAGCAATGAATTTCCAGGTAGGAAAGAAAGCCCTTAGCGTCCAACTGCCCTGTGCATTTGATGAGCCACCCTTGGCACTCTATACACTCATGGAGCTTTCTGCACTTGCGGCTTTTTTCTAAGATGAATCTTCCTTCTTAGTCCATCTGGGGACCCAGGCAGCGTCATTTCAGCGCATGACTTCAAACATCAAACCAATGAAGTTCCAGCCAGGAAAAAAAGCCCTTAGCCTCCAACTGTCCTGTGCAGTTGGTGAGGCACCCTTGGCACTCCATGCACACATGGAGCTTCCTGCCCTAGCACCTTTTGTCTGGGTGGAATCTTCCTTCTTAGTCCATCTGGGGACCAAGGCGGGCCATTTCAGCGTGGGGCTTGGGACACCAAACCAATGAAGTTCCAGCCAGGAAAGAAAGCCCTTAGCCTCCAACTCTGCTGTGAAATGGGTGAGCCACCCTTGGCTCTCCATGCACACATGGAGCTTTCTACCCTGGCCCCTCTTGTCTGAGTGGAATCTTTGTTCTTAATCCATCTGGGAACCCAGATAGGCCATTTCAGCGCAGGGCTTCAGACACCAAACCAATGAAGTTCCAGCCAGGAAAAAAAAGCCCTTAGCGTCCAACTGCCCTGTGCAATGGGTGAGCCACCCTTGGCACTCCATGCACACATGGAGCTTCCTGCGCTGGCACCTTTTTCTGGGAGAAATCTTCGTTCTGAGTCCATCTCTGGACTTAGTCGGGCCATTTCAGCGTGGGGCTTCGGACACAAAACCAATGGAGTTCCAGGAAGGAAAAATACCCCTTAGCCTTCAACTCTGCTGTGCAATGGGTGAGTCAGCCTTGGCACTCCATGTACACATGGAGCTTCCTTAGCTAGCACCTTTTGTCTGGGAGGAATCTTCGTTCTTAGTCCATCTGGGGACCCAGATGGGCCATTAGAGTGCAGGGCTTCGGACACCAAACCTGTGAAGATCTAGGCAGGAAAAAAACCCTTAACCTCCAACTCTCCTGTGTAATGGGTGAGCCAATATTGGCATTCCATATACACATGCAGCTTTCTGTCCTGAAACCTTTTGTCTGGGTGGAATCTTCATTGTTAGTCCATCTGGGGACCCAGACGGGCCATTTCAGGGCGGGGCTTTGGACACCAAGCGAATTAAGTTCCAGCCAGGAAAAAAAGGCCTTAGCCTCTAACTCTCCTGTGCAGTTGGTGAGCCACCCTTGGCACTCCACGCACACAAGGAGCTTCCTGCGCTGGCCCCTTTTGTCTGGGATGAATCTTCTTTCTTAGTCTATCTGGGGACCCAGACTGGCCATTTCAGCGCGGAGCTATGGACACCAAAGCAATGAAGTTCCAGCCATGAAAAAAAGCCCTTAACCTCCAAGTCTCCCATGCAATGGGTGAGCAACCCTTGACACTCCATGCACACATGGAGCTTCCTGCGCTGGCATCTTTTGTCTGGGAGGAATCTTCGTTCTTAGCCCGTGTGGGGCCCAGGCGGGCCATTTCAGCGCGGGGCTACGGACACCAAACCAATGAAGTTCCAACCAGGAAAAAACGGCCTTAGCCTCCACCTCTACTGTGCAATGGCTGAGCCACTCTTGGAACTTCATGCACACATAGAGCTGGTAACTTTTGTGTGGGAGGAATCTTCGTTCTTAGTCCATCTGGGGACCAAGATGGGCCATTTCAGCGTTGGGCTTCGGACAGCAAAGCAATGAATTTCCAGGTAGGAAAGAAAGCCCTTAGCGTCCAACTGCCCTGTGCATTTGATGAGCCACCCTTGGCACTCTATACACTCACGGAGCTTTCTGCACTTGCGGCTTTTTCTAAGATGAATCTTCGTTCTTAGTCCATCTGGGGACCCAGGCAGCGTCATTTCAGCGCATGACTTCAAACATCAAACCAATGAAGTTCCAGCCAGGAAAAAAAGCCCTTAGCCTCCAACTGTCCTGTGCAGTTGGTGAGGCACCCTTGGCACTCCATGCACACATGGAGCTTCCTGCCCTAGCACCTTTTGTCTGGGTGGAATCTTCCTTCTTAGTCCATCTGGGGACCAAGGCGGGCCATTTCAGCGTGGGGCTTGGGACACCAAACCAATGAAGTTCCAGCCAGGAAAGAAAGCCCTTAGCCTCCAACTCTGCTGTGAAATGGGTGAGCCACCCTTGGCTCTCCATGCACACATGGAGCTTTCTACCCTGGCACCTCTTGTCTGAGTGGAATCTTTGTTCTTAATCCATCTGGGAACCCAGATAGGCCATTTCAGCGCAGGGCTTCAGACACCAAACCAATGAAGTTCCAGCCAGGAAAAAAAGCCCTTAGCGTCCAACTGCCCTGTGCAATGGGTGAGCCACCCTTGGCACTCCATGCACACATGGAGCTTCCTGCGCTGGCACCTTTTTCTGGGAGAAATCTTCGTTCTGAGTCCATCTCTGGACTTAGTCGGGCCATTTCAGCGTGGGGCTTCGGACACAAAACCAATGGAGTTCCAGGAAGGAAAAATACCCCTTAGCCTTCAACTCTGCTGTGCAATGGGTGAGTCAGCCTTGGCACTCCATGTACACATGGAGCTTCCTTAGCTAGCACCTTTTGTCTGGGAGGAATCTTCGTTCTTAGTCCATCTGGGGACCCAGATGGGCCATTAGAGTGCAGGGCTTCGGACACCAAACCTGTGAAGATCTAGGCAGGAAAAAAACCCTTAACCTCCAACTCTCCTGTGTAATGGGTGAGCCAATATTGGCATTCCATATACACATGCAGCTTTCTGTCCTGAAACCTTTTGTCTGGGTGGAATCTTCATTGTTAGTCCATCTGGGGACCCAGACGGGCCATTTCAGGGCGGGGCTTTGGACACCAAGCGAATTAAGTTCCAGCCAGGAAAAAAAGGCCTTAGCCTCTAACTCTCCTGTGCAGTTGGTGAGCCACCCTTGGCACTCCACGCACACAAGGAGCTTCCTGCGCTGGCCCCTTTTGTCTGGGATGAATCTTCTTTCTTAGTCTATCTGGGGACCCAGACTGGCCATTTCAGCGCGGAGCTATGGACACCAAAGCAATGAAGTTCCAGCCATGAAAAAAGCCCTTAACCTCCAAGTCTCCCATGCAATGGGTGAGCAACCCTTGACACTCCATGCACACATGGAGCTTCCTGCGCTGGCATCTTTTGTCTGGGAGGAATCTTCGTTCTTAGCCCGTGTGGGGCCCAGGCGGGCCATTTCAGCGCGGGGCTACGGACACCAAACCAATGAAGTTCCAACCAGGAAAAAACGGCCTTAGCCTCCACCTCTACTGTGCAATGGCTGAGCCACTCTTGGAACTTCATGCACACATAGAGCTGGTAACTTTTGTGTGGGAGGAATCTTCGTTCTTAGTCCATCTGGGGACCAAGATGGGCCATTTCAGCGTTGGGCTTCGGACAGCAAAGCAATGAATTTCCAGGTAGGAAAGAAAGCCCTTAGCGTCCAACTGCCCTGTGCATTTGATGAGCCACCCTTGGCACTCTATACACTCATGGAGCTTTCTGCACTTGCGGCTTTTTCTAAGATGAATCTTCGTTCTTAGTCCATCTGGGGACCCAGGCAGCGTCATTTCAGCGCATGACTTCAAACATCAAACCAATGAAGTTCCAGCCAGGAAAAAAAGCCCTTAGCCTCCAACTGTCCTGTGCAGTTGGTGAGGCACCCTTGGCACTCCATGCACACATGGAGCTTCCTGCCCTAGCACCTTTTGTCTGGGTGGAATCTTCCTTCTTAGTCCATCTGGGGACCAAGGCGGGCCATTTCAGCGTGGGGCTTGGGACACCAAACCAATGAAGTTCCAGCCAGGAAAGAAAGCCCTTAGCCTCCAACTCTGCTGTGAAATGGGTGAGCCACCCTTGGCTCTCCATGCACACATGGAGCTTTCTACCCTGGCCCCTCTTGTCTGAGTGGAATCTTTGTTCTTAATCCATCTGGGAACCCAGATAGGCCATTTCAGCGCAGGGCTTCAGACACCAAACCAATGAAGTTCCAGCCAGGAAAAAAAGCCCTTAGCGTCCAACTGCCCTGTGCAATGGGTGAGCCACCCTTGGCACTCCATGCACACATGGAGCTTCCTGCGCTGGCACCTTTTTCTGGGAGAAATCTTCGTTCTGAGTCCATCTCTGGACTTAGTCGGGCCATTTCAGCGTGGGGCTTCGGACACAAAACCAATGGAGTTCCAGGAAGGAAAAATACCCCTTAGCCTTCAACTCTGCTGTGCAATGGGTGAGTCAGCCTTGGCACTCCATGTACACATGGAGCTTCCTTAGCTAGCACCTTTTGTCTGGGAGGAATCTTCGTTCTTAGTCCATCTGGGGACCCAGATGGGCCATTAGAGTGCAGGGCTTCGGACACCAAACCTGTGAAGATCTAGGCAGGAAAAAAACCCTTAACCTCCAACTCTCCTGTGTAATGGGTGAGCCAATATTGGCATTCCATATACACATGCAGCTTTCTGTCCTGAAACCTTTTGTCTGGGTGGAATCTTCATTGTTAGTCCATCTGGGGACCCAGGCGGGCCATTTCAGGGCGGGGCTTTGGACACCAAGCGAATTAAGTTCCAGCCAGGAAAAAAAGGCCTTAGCCTCTAACTCTCCTGTGCAGTTGGTGAGCCACCCTTGGCACTCCACGCACACAAGGAGCTTCCTGCGCTGGCCCCTTTTGTCTGGGATGAATCTTCTTTCTTAGTCTATCTGGGGACCCAGACTGGCCATTTCAGCGCGGAGCTATGGACACCAAAGCAATGAAGTTCCAGCCATGAAAAAAGCCCTTAACCTCCAAGTCTCCCATGCAATGGGTGAGCAACCCTTGACACTCCATGCACACATGGAGCTTCCTGCGCTGGCATCTTTTGTCTGGGAGGAATCTTCGTTCTTAGCCCGTGTGGGGCCCAGGCAGAGCCATTTCAGCGCGGGGCTACGGACACCAAACCAATGAAGTTCCAACCAGGAAAAAACGGCCTTAGCCTCCACCTCTACTGTGCAATGGCTGAGCCACTCTTGGAACTTCATGCACACATAGAGCTGGTAACTTTTGTGTGGGAGGAATCTTCGTTCTTAGTCCATCTGGGGACCAAGATGGGCCATTTCAGCGTTGGGCTTCGGACAGCAAAGCAATGAATTTCCAGGTAGGAAAGAAAGCCCTTAGCGTCCAACTGCCCTGTGCATTTGATGAGCCACCCTTGGCACTCTATACACTCATGGAGCTTTCTGCACTTGCGGCTTTTTCTAAGATGAATCTTCGTTCTTAGTCCATCTGGGGACCCAGGCAGCGTCATTTCAGCGCATGACTTCAAACATCAAACCAATGAAGTTCCAGCCAGGAAAAAAAGCCCTTAGCCTCCAACTGTCCTGTGCAGTTGGTGAGGCACCCTTGGCACTCCATGCACACATGGAGCTTCCTGCCCTAGCACCTTTTGTCTGGGTGGAATCTTCCTTCTTAGTCCATCTGGGGACCAAGGCGGGCCATTTCAGCGTGGGGCTTGGGACACCAAACCAATGAAGTTCCAGCCAGGAAAGAAAGCCCTTAGCCTCCAACTCTGCTGTGAAATGGGTGAGCCACCCTTGGCTCTCCATGCACACATGGAGCTTTCTACCCTGGCCCCTCTTGTCTGAGTGGAATCTTTGTTCTTAATCCATCTGGGAACCCAGATAGGCCATTTCAGCGCAGGGCTTCAGACACCAAACCAATGAAGTTCCAGCCAGGAAAAAAAGCCCTTAGCGTCCAACTGCCCTGTGCAATGGGTGAGCCACCCTTGGCACTCCATGCACACATGGAGCTTCCTGCGCTGGCACCTTTTTCTGGGAGAAATCTTCGTTCTGAGTCCATCTCTGGACTTAGTCGGGCCATTTCAGCGTGGGGCTTCGGACACAAAACCAATGGAGTTCCAGGAAGGAAAAATACCCCTTAGCCTTCAACTCTGCTGTGCAATGGGTGAGTCAGCCTTGGCACTCCATGTACACATGGAGCTTCCTTAGCTAGCACCTTTTGTCTGGGAGGAATCTTCGTTCTTAGTCCATCTGGGGACCCAGATGGGCCATTAGAGTGCAGGGCTTCGGACACCAAACCTGTGAAGATCTAGACAGGAAAAAAACCCCTTAACCTCCAACTCTCCTGTGTCATGGGTGAGCCAATATTGGCACTCCATATACACATGCAGCTTTCTGTCCTGAAAACTTTTGTCTGGGTGGAATCTTCATTGTTAGTCCATCTGGGGACCCAGACGGGCCATTTCAGGGCGGGGCTTTGGACACCAAACGAATTAAGTTCCATCCAGGAAAAAAAGGCCTTAGCCTCTAACTCTCCTGTGCAGTTGGTGAGCCACCCTTGGCACTCCACGCACACAAGGAGCTTCCTGCACTGGCCCCTTTTGTCTGGGATGAATCTTCTTTCTTAGTCTATCTGGGGACCCAGACTGGGCATTTCAGCGCGGAGCTATGGACACCAAACCAATGAAGTTCCAGCCATGAAAAAAAGCCCTTAACCTCCAGGTCTCCCATGCAGTGGGTGAGCAACCCTTGACACTCCATGCACACATGGAGCTTCCTGCGCTGGCATCTTTTGTCTGGGAGGAATCTTCGTTCTTAGTCCATCTGGGGACCCAGATGGGTCATTAGAGTGCAGGGCTTCGGACACCAAACCTGTGAAGATCTAGGCAGGAAAAAAACCCCTTAACCTCCAACTCTCCTGTGTCATGGGTGAGCCAAAGTTGGCATTCCATATACACATGCAGTTTTCTGTCCTGAAACCTTTTGTCTGGGTGGAATCTTCATTGTTAGTCCATCTGGGGACCCAGACGGGCCATTTCAGGGCGGGGCTTTGGACACCAAACGAATTAAGTTCCATCCAGGAAAAAAAGGCCTTAGCCTCTAACTCTCCTGTGCAGTTGGTGAGCCACCCTTGGCACTCCACGCACACAAGGAGCTTCCTGCGCTGGCCCCTTTTGTCTGGGATGAATCTTCTTTCTTAGTCTATCTGGGGACCCAGACTGGTCATTTCAGCCCGGAGGTATGGACATCAAACCAATGAAGTTCCAGCCATGAAAAAAAGCCCTTAACCTCCAAGTCTCCCATGTAATGGGTGAGCAACCCTTGACACTCCATGTACACATGGAGCTTCCTGCGCTGGCATCTTTTGTCTGGGAGGAATCTTCGTTCTTAGCCCGTGTGGGGCCCAGACGGGCCATTTCAGCGCGGGGCTACGGACACCAAACCAATGAAGTTCCAACCAGGAAAAACGGCCTTAGCCTCCACCTCTACTGTGCAATGGCTGAGCCACTCTTGGAACTTCATGCACACATAGAGCTGGTAACTTTTGTGTGGGAGGAATCTTCGTTCTTAGTCCATCTGGGGACCAAGATGGGCCATTTCAGCGTTGGGCTTCGGACAGCAAAGCAATGAATTTCCAGGTAGGAAAGAAAGCCCTTAGCGTCCAACTGCCCTGTGCATTTGATGAGCCACCCTTGGCACTCTATACACTCATGGAGCTTTCTGCACTTGCGGCTTTTTCTAAGATGAATCTTCGTTCTTAGTCCATCTGGGGACCCAGACGCGTCATTTCAGCGCATGACTTCAAACATCAAACCAATGAAGTTCCAGCCAGGAAAAAAAGCCCTTAGCCTCCAACTGTCCTGTGCAGTTGGTGAGGCACCCTTGGCACTCCATGCACACATGGAGCTTCCTGCCCTAGCACCTTTTGTCTGGGTGGAATCTTCCTTCTTAGTCCATCTGGGGACCAAGACGGGCCATTTCAGCGTGGGGCTTGGGACACCAAACCAATGAAGTTCCAGCCAGGAAAGAAAGCCCTTAGCCTCCAACTCTGCTGTGAAATGGGTGAGCCACCCTTGGCTCTCCATGCACACATGGAGCTTTCTACCCTGGCACCTCTTGTCTGAGTGGAATCTTTGTTCTTAATCCATCTGGGAACCCAGATAGGCCATTTCAGCGCAGGGCTTCAGACACCAAACCAATGAAGTTCCAGCCAGGAAAAAAAGCCCTTAGCGTCCAACTGCCCTGTGCAATGGGTGAGCCACCCTTGGCACTCCATGCACACATGGAGCTTCCTGCGCTGGCACCTTTTTCTGGGAGAAATCTTCGTTCTGAGTCCATCTCTGGACTTAGTCGGGCCATTTCAGCGTGGGGCTTCGGACACAAAACCAATGGAGTTCCAGGAAGGAAAAATACCCCTTAGCCTTCAACTCTGCTGTGCAATGGGTGAGTCAGCCTTGGCACTCCATGTACACATGGAGCTTCCTTAGCTAGCACCTTTTGTCTGGGAGGAATCTTCGTTCTTAGTCCATCTGGGGACCCAGATGGGCCATTAGAGTGCAGGGCTTCGGACACCAAACCTGTGAAGATCTAGGCAGGAAAAAACCCTTAACCTCCAACTCTCCTGTGTAATGGGTGAGCCAATATTGGCATTCCATATACACATGCAGCTTTCTGTCCTGAAACCTTTTGTCTGGGTGGAATCTTCATTGTTAGTCCATCTGGGGACCCAGACGGGCCATTTCAGGGCGGGGCTTTGGACACCAAACGAATTAAGTTCCAGCCAGGAAAAAAGGCCTTAGCCTCTAACTCTCCTGTGCAGTTGGTGAGCCACCCTTGGCACTCCACGCACACAAGGAGCTTCCTGCGCTGGCCCCTTTGTCTGGGATGAATCTTCTTTCTTAGTCTATCTGGGGACCCAGACTGGCCATTTCAGCGGAGCTATGGACACCAAAGCAATGAAGTTCCAGCCATGAAAAAAGCCCTTAACCTCCAAGTCTCCCATGCAATGGGTGAGCAACCCTTGACACTCCATGCACACATGGAGCTTCCTGCGCTGGCATCTTTTGTCTGGGAGGAATCTTCGTTCTTAGCTCGTGTGGGGCCCAGACGGGCCATTTCAGCGCGGGCTACGGACACCAAACCAATGAAGTTCCAACCAGGAAAAACGGCCTTAGCCTCCACCTCTACTGTGCAATGGCTGAGCCACTCTTGGAACTTCATGCACACATAGAGCTGGTAACTTTTGTGTGGGAGGAATCTTCGTTCTTAGTCCATCTGGGGACCAAGATGGGCCATTTCAGCGTTGGGCTTCGGACAGCAAAGCAATGAATTTCCAGGTAGGAAAGAAAGCCCTTAGCGTCCAACTGCCCTGTGCATTTGATGAGCCACCCTTGGCACTCTATACACTCACGGAGCTTTCTGCACTTGCGGCTTTTTTCTAAGATGAATCTTCGTTCTTAGTCCATCTGGGGACCCAGACGCGTCATTTCAGCGCATGACTTCAAACATCAAACCAATGAAGTTCCAGCCAGGAAAAAGCCCTTAGCCTCCAACTGTCCTGTGCAGTTGGTGAGGCACTCTTGGCACTCCATGCACACATGGAGCTTCCTGCCCTAGCACCTTTTGTCTGGGTGGAATCTTCCTTCTTAGTCCATCTGGGGACCAAGACGGGCCATTTCAGCGTGGGGCTTGGGACACCAAACCAATGAAGTTCCAGCCAGGAAAGAAAGCCCTTAGCCTCCAACTCTGCTGTGAAATGGGTGAGCCACCCTTGGCTCTCCGTGCACACATGGAGCTTTCTACCCTGGCACCTCTTGTCTGAGTGGAATCTTTGTTCTTAATCCATCTGGGAACCCAGATAGGCCATTTCAGCGCAGGGCTTCAGACACCAAACCAATGAAGTTCCAGCCAGGAAAAAAGCCCTTAGCGTCCAACTGCCCTGTGCAATGGGTGAGCTACCCTTGGCACTCCATGCACACATGGAGCTTCCTGCGCTGGCACCTTTTTTCTGGGAGAAATCTTCGTTCTGAGTCCATCTCTGGACTTAGTCGGGCCATTTCAGCGTGGGGCTTCGGACACAAAACCAATGGAGTTCCAGGAAGGAAAAATACCCCTTAGCCTTCAACTCTGCTGTGCAATGGGTGAGTCAGCCTTGGCACTCCATGTACACATGGAGCTTCCTTAGCTAGCACCTTTGTCTGGGAGGAATCTTCGTTCTTAGTCCATCTGGGGACCCAGATGGGCCATTAGAGTGCAGGGTTTTGGACACCAAACCTGTGAAGATCTAGCCAGGAGAAAAACCCCTTAACCTCCAACTCTCCTGTGTAATGGGTGAACCAATATTGGCACTCCATATACACATGCAGCTTTCTGTCCTGAAACCTTTTGTCTGGGTGGAATCTTCATTGTTAGTCCATCTGTGGACCCAGACTGGCCATTTCAGGGCGGGGCTTTGGACACCAAACGAATTAAGTTCCAGCCAGGAAAAAAAGGCTTTAGCCTCTAACTCTCCTGTGCAGTTGGTGAGCCACCCTTGGCACTCCACGCACACAAGGAGCTTCCTGCGCTGGCCCCTTTTGTCTGGGATGAATCTTCTTTCTTAGTCTATCTGGGGACCCAGACTGGCCATTTCAGCGCGGAGCTATGGACACCAAAGCAATGAAGTTCCAGCCATGAAAAAAAGCCCTTAACCTCCAAGTCTCCCATGCAATGGGTGAGCAACCCTTGACACTCCATGCACACATGGAGCTTCCTGCGCTGGCATCTTTGTCTGGGAGGAATCTTCGTTCTAGCTCGTGTGGGGCCCAGACGGGCCATTTCAGCGTGGGCTACGGACACCAAACCAATGAAGTTCCAACCAGGAAAAAACGGCCTTAGCCTCCACCTCTACTGTGCAATGGCTGAGCCACTCTTGGAACTTCATGCACACATAGAGCTGGTAACTTTTGTGTGGGAGGAATCTTCGTTCTTAGTCCATCTGGGGACCAAGATGGGCCATTTCAGCGTTGGGCTTCGGACAGCAAAGCAATGAATTTCCAGGTAGGAAAGAAAGCCCTTAGCCTCCAACTGTCCTGTGCAGTTGGTGAGGCACCCTTGGCACTCCATGCACACATGGAGCTTCCTGCCCTAGCACCTTTTGTCTGGGTGGAATCTTCCTTCTTAGTCCATCTGGGGACCAAGACGGGCCATTTCAGCGTGGGGCTTGGGACACCAAACCAACGAAGTTCCAGCCAGGAAAGAAAGCCCTTAGCCTCCAACTCTGCTGTGAAATGGGTGAACCACCCTTGCCTCTCCGTGCACACATGGAGCTTTCTACCCTGGCCCCTCTTGTCTGAGTGGAATCTTTGTTCTTAATCCATCTGGGAACCCAGATAGGCCATTTCAGCGCAGGGCTTCAGACACCAAACCAATGAAGTTCCAGCCAGGAAAAAAGCCCTTAGCGTCCAACTGCCCTGTGCAATGGGTGAGCTACTCTTGGCACTCCATGCACACATGGAGCTTCCTGCGCTGGCACCTTTTTTCTGGGAGAAATCTTCGCTCTGAGTCCATCTCTGGACTTAGTCGGGCCATTTCAGCGTGGGGCTTCGGACACAAAACCAATGGAGTTCCAGGAAGGAAAAATACCCCTTAGCCTTCAACTCTGCTGTGCAATGGGTGAGTCAGCCTTGGCACTCCATGTACACATGGAGCTTCCTTAGCTAGCACCTTTTGTCTGGGAGGAATCTTCGTTCTTAGTCCATCTGGGGACCCAGATGGGCCATTAGAGTGCAGGGCTTCGGACACCAAACCTGTGAAGATCTAGGCAGGAAAAACCCCTTAACCTCCAACTCTCCTGTGTAATGGGTGAGCCAATATTGGCATTCCATATACACATGCAGTTTTCTGTCCTGAAACCTTTGTCTGGGTGGAATCTTCATTGTTAGTCCATCTGGGGACCCAGACGGGCCATTTCAGGGCGGGGCTTTGGACACCAAACGAATTAAGTTCCATCCAGGAAAAAAGGCCTTAGCCTCTAACTCTCCTGTGCAGTTGGTGAGCCACCCTTGGCACTCCACGCACACAAGGAGCTTCCTGCGCTGGCCCCTTTGTCTGGGATGAATCTTCTTTCTTAGTCTATCTGGGGACCCAGACTGGCCATTTCAGCGGGAGCTATGGACACCAAAGCAATGAAGTTCCAGCCATGAAAAAAGCCCTTAACCTCCAAGTCTCCCATGCAATGGGTGAGCAACCCTTGACACTCCATGCACACATGGAGCTTCCTGCGCTGGCATCTTTGTCTGGGAGGAATCTTCGTTCTAGCTCGTGTGGGGCCCAGACGGGCCATTTCAGCGTGGGCTACGGACACCAAACCAATGAAGTTCCAACCAGGAAAAACGGCCTTAGCCTCCACCTCTACTGTGCAATGGCTGAGCCACTCTTGGAACTTCATGCACACATAGAGCTGGTAACTTTTGTGTGGGAGGAATCTTCGTTCTTAGTCCATCTGGGGACCAAGATGGGCCATTTCAGCGTTGGGCTTCGGACAGCAAAGCAATGAATTTCCAGGTAGGAAAGAAAGCCCTTAGCGTCCAACTGCCCTGTGCATTTGATGAGCCACCCTTGGCACTCTATACACTCACGGAGCTTTCTGCACTTGCGGCTTTTTTCTAAGATGAATCTTCCTTCTTAGTCCATCTGGGGACCCAGACGCGTCATTTCAGCGCATGACTTCAAACATCAAACCAATGAAGTTCCAGCCAGGAAAAAGCCCTTAGCCTCCAACTGTCCTGTGCAGTTGGTGAGGCACTCTTGGCACTCCATGCACACATGGAGCTTCCTGCCCTAGCACCTTTGTCTGGGTGGAATCTTCCTTCTTAGTCCATCTGGGGACCAAGACGGGCCATTTCAGCGTGGGGCTTGGGACACCAAACCAATGAAGTTCCAGCCAGGAAAGAAAGCCCTTAGCCTCCAACTCTGCTGTGAAATGGGTGAGCTACCCTTGGCTCTCCATGCACACATGGAGCTTTCTACCCTGGCACCTCTTGTCTGAGTGGAATCTTTGTTCTTAATCCATCTGGGAACCCAGATAGGCCATTTCAGCGCAGGGCTTCAGACACCAAACCAATGAAGTTCCAGCCAGGAAAAAAGCCCTTAGCGTCCAACTGCCCTGTGCAATGGGTGAGCTACTCCTTGGCACTCCATGCACACATGGAGCTTCCTGCGCTGGCACCTTTTTCTGGGAGAAATCTTCGTTCTGAGTCCATCTCTGGACTTAGTCGGGCCATTTCAGCGTGGGGCTTCGGACACAAAACCAATGGAGTTCCAGGAAGGAAAAATACCCTTAGCCTTCAACTCTGCTGTGCAATGGGTGAGTCAGCCTTGGCACTCCATGTACACATGGAGCTTCCTTAGCTAGCACCTTTGTCTGGGAGGAATCTTCGTTCTTAGTCCATCTGGGGACCCAGATGGGCCATTAGAGTGCAGGGCTTCGGACACCAAACCTGTGAAGATCTAGGCAGGAAAAACCCCTTAACCTCCAACTCTCCTGTGTAATGGGTGAGCCAATATTGGCATTCCATATACACATGCAGCTTTCTGTCCTGAAACCTTTTGTCTGGGTGGAATCTTCATTGTTAGTCCATCTGGGGACCCAGACGGGCCATTTCAGGGCGGGGCTTTGGACACCAAACGAATTAAGTTCCAGCCAGGAAAAAAGGCCTTAGCCTCTAACTCTCCTGTGCAGTTGGTGAGCCACCCTTGGCACTCCATGCACACAAGGAGCTTCCTGCGCTGGCCCCTTTGTCTGGGATGAATCTTCTTTCTTAGTCTATCTGGGGACCCAGACTGGCCATTTCAGCGTGGAGCTATGGACACCAAAGCAATGAAGTTCCAGCCAGGAAAAAAGCCCTTAACCTCCAAGTCTCCTATGCAATGGGTGAGCAACCCTTGACACTCCATGCACACATGGAGCTTCCTGCGCTGGCACCTCTTGTCTGGGAGGAATCTTCGTTCTTAGTCCATCTGGGGACCCAGATAGGCCATTTCAGCGCAGGGCTTCGGACACCAAACCAATGAAGTTCCAGCCAGGAAAAAAGCCCTTAGCCTCCAACTGCTCCTGTGCAATGGGTGAGCCACTCTTGGCACTCCATGCACACATGGAGCTTCCTGCGCTGGCACCTTTTGTCTGGGAGGAATCTTCGTTCTGAGTCCATCTGGGGACCTAGATCGGGCCATTTCAGCGTGGGGCTTCGGACACAAAACCAATGAAGTTCCAGGAAGGAAAAATAGCCCTTAGCCTCCAACTCTGCTGTGCAATGGGTGAGCCAGCCTTGGCACTCCATGCACACATGGAGCTTCCTTAGCTAGCACTTTTGTCTGGGAGGAATCTTCGTTCTTAGTCCATCTGGGGACCCAGATGGGCCATTTCAGTGCAGGGCTTCGGACACCAAAGCAATGAAGTTCCAGGCAGGAAAGAAAGCCCTTAGCCTCCAACTGCTCCTGTGCATTTGGTGAGCCACTCTTGGCACTCCATACACTCATGGAGCTTTCTGCACTTGCAGCCTTTTGTCTAAGATGGAATCTTCATTCTTAGTCCATCTGGGGACCCAGACGGGCCATTTCAGCGCATGACTTCGAACATCAAACCAATGAAGTTCCAGCCAGGAAAAAGGCCTTAGCCTCCAACTGTCCTGTGCAGTTGGTGAGGCACCCTTGGCACTCCATGCACACATGGAGCTTCCTGCCCTAGCACCTTTTGTCTGGGTGGAATCTTCCTTCTTAGTCCATCTGGGGACCAAGACGGGCCATTTCAGCGTGGGGCTTGGGACACCAAACCAATGAAGTTCCAGCCAGGAAAGAAAGCCCTTAGCCTCCAACTCTGCTGTGAAATGGGTGAGCCACCCTTGGCTCTCCATGCACACATGGAGCTTTCTACCCTGGCACCTCTTGTCTGAGTGGAATCTTTGTTCTTAATCCATCTGGGAACCCAGATAGGCCATTTCAGCGCAGGGCTTCAGACACCAAACCAATGAAGTTCCAGCCAGGAAAAAAGCCCTTAGCGTCCAACTGCCCTGTGCAATGGGTGAGCCACTCTTGGCACTCCATGCACACATGGAGCTTCCTGCGCTGGCACCTTTTTCTGGGAGAAATCTTCGTTCTGAGTCCATCTCTGGACTTAGTCGGGCCATTTCAGCGTGGGGCTTCGGACACAAAACCAATGGAGTTCCAGGAAGGAAAAATACCCTTAGCCTTCAACTCTGCTGTGCAATGGGTGAGTCAGCCTTGGCACTCCATGTACACATGGAGCTTCCTTAGCTAGCACCTTTGTCTGGGAGGAATCTTCGTTCTAGTCCATCTGGGGACCCAGATGGGCCATTAGAGTGCAGGGCTTCGGACACCAAACCTGTGAAGATCTAGGCAGGAAAAACCCCTTAACCTCCAACTCTCCTGTGTAATGGGTGAGCCAATATTGGCATTCCATATACACATGCAGCTTTCTGTCCTGGAAACCTTTGTCTGGGTGGAATCTTCATTGTTAGTCCATCTGGGGACCCAGACGGGCCATTTCAGGGCGGGGCTTTGGACACCAAACGAATTAAGTTCCAGCCAGGAAAAAAAGGCCTTAGCCTCTAACTCTCCTGTGCAGTTGGTGAGCCACCCTTGGCACTCCACGCACACAAGGAGCTTCCTGCGCTGGCCCCTTTGTCTGGGATGAATCTTCTTTCTTAGTCTATCTGGGGACCCAGACTGGCCATTTCAGCGCGGAGCTATGGACACCAAAGCAATGAAGTTCCAGCCATGAAAAAAAGCCCTTAACCTCCAAGTCTCCCATGCAATGGGTGAGCAACTCCTGACACTCCATGCACACATGGAGCTTCCTGCGCTGGCATCTTTTGTCTGGGAGGAATCTTCGTTCTAGCTCGTGTGGGGCCCAGACGGGCCATTTCAGCGTGGGCTACGGACACCAAACCAATGAAGTTCCAACCAGGAAAAACGGCCTTAGCCTCCACCTCTACTGTGCAATGGCTGAGCCACTCTTGGAACTTCATGCACACATAGAGCTGGTAACTTTGGTGTGGGAGGAATCTTCGTTCTTAGTCCATCTGGGGACCAAGATGGGCCATTTCAGCGTTGGGCTTCGGACAGCAAAGCAATGAATTTCCAGGTAGGAAAGAAAGCCCTTAGCGTCCAACTGCCCTGTGCATTTGATGAGCCACCCTTGGCACTCTATACACTCACGGAGCTTTCTGCACTTGCGGCTTTTTTCTAAGATGAATCTTCGTTCTTAGTCCATCTGGGGACCCAGACGCGCCATTTCAGCGCATGACTTCAAACATCAAACCAATGAAGTTCCAGCCAGGAAAAAGCCCTTAGCCTCCAACTGTCCTGTGCAGTTGGTGAGGCACCCTTGGCACTCCATGCACACATGGAGCTTCCTGCCCTAGCACCTTTTGTCTGGGTGGAATCTTCCTTCTTAGTCCATCTGGGGACCAAGACGGGCCATTTCAGCGTGGGGCTTGGGACACCAAACCAATGAAGTTCCAGCCAGGAAAGAAAGCCCTTAGCCTCCAACTCTGCTGTGAAATGGGTGAGCTACTCTTGGCTCTCCATGCACACATGGAGCTTTCTACCCTGGCACCTCTTGTCTGAGTGGAATCTTTGTTCTTAATCCATCTGGGAACCCAGATAGGCCATTTCAGCGCAGGGCTTCAGACACCAAACCAATGAAGTTCCAGCCAGGAAAAAGCCCTTAGCGTCCAACTGCCCTGTGCAATGGGTGAGCCACTCTTGGCACTCCATGCACACATGGAGCTTCCTGCGCTGGCACCTTTTTTCTGGGAGAAATCTTCGCTCTGAGTCCATCTCTGGACTTAGTCGGGCCATTTCAGCGTGGGGCTTCGGACACAAAACCAATGGAGTTCCAGGAAGGAAAAATACCCTTAGCCTTCAACTCTGCTGTGCAATGGGTGAGTCAGCCTTGGCACTCCATGTACACATGGAGCTTCCTTAGCTAGCACCTTTGTCTGGGAGGAATCTTCGTTCTTAGTCCATCTGGGGACCCAGATGGGCCATTAGAGTGCAGGGCTTCGACACCAAACCTGTGAAGATCTAGGCAGGAAAAACCCCTTAACCTCCAACTCTCCTGTGTAATGGGTGAGCCAATATTGGCATTCCATATACACATGCAGCTTTCTGTCCTGAAACCTTTGTCTGGGTGGAATCTTCATTGTTAGTCCATCTGGGGACCCAGACGGGCCATTTCAGGGCGGGGCTTTGGACACCAAACGAATTAAGTTCCAGCCAGGAAAAAAAGGCCTTAGCCTCTAACTCTCCTGTGCAGTTGGTGAGCCACCCTTGGCACTCCACGCACACAAGGAGCTTCCTGCGCTGGCCCCTTTTGTCTGGGATGAATCTTCTTTCTTAGTCTATCTGGGGACCCAGACTGGCCATTTCAGCGGAGCTATGGACACCAAAGCAATGAAGTTCCAGCCATGAAAAAAGCCCTTAACCTCCAAGTCTCCCATGCAATGGGTGAGCAACCCTTGACACTCCATGCACACATGGAGCTTCCTGCGCTGGCATCTTTTGTCTGGGAGGAATCTTCGTTCTAGCTCGTGTGGGGCCCAGACGGGCCATTTCAGCGCGGGCTACGGACACCAAACCAATGAAGTTCCAACCAGGAAAAACGGCCTTAGCCTCCACCTCTACTGTGCAATGGCTGAGCCACTCTTGGAACTTCATGCACACATAGAGCTGGTAACTTTGGTGTGGGAGGAATCTTCGTTCTTAGTCCATCTGGGGACCAAGATGGGCCATTTCAGCGTTGGGCTTCGGACAGCAAAGCAATGAATTTCCAGGTAGGAAAGAAAGCCCTTAGCGTCCAACTGCCCTGTGCATTTGATGAGCCACCCTTGGCACTCTATACACTCACGGAGCTTTCTGCACTTGCGCCTTTTTTCTAAGATGAATCTTCGTTCTTAGTCCATCTGGGGACCCAGATAGGTCCTTTCAGCGCGTGACTTCAAACATCAAACCAATGAAGTTCCAGCCAGGAAAAAAGCCCTTAGCCTCCAACTGTCCTGTGCAGTTGGTGAGGCACCCTTGGCACTCCATGCACACATGGAGCTTCCTGCGCTAGCACCTTTGTCTGGGATGGAATCTTCCTTCTTAGTCCATCTGGGGACCCAGACTGGCCATTTCAGCGTGGAGCTATGGGACACCAAACCAATGAAGTTCCAGCCAGGAAAGAAAGCCCTTAACCTCCAAGTCTCCCATGCAATGGGTGAGCAACCCTTGACACTCCATGCACACATGGAGCTTCCTGCGCTGGCATCTTTTGTCTGGGAGGAATCTTCGTTCTTAGCCCGTGTGGGGCCCAGACGGGCCATTTCAGCGCGGGGCTACGGACACCAAACCAATGAAGTTCCAACCAGGAAAAAACGGCCTTAGCCTCCACCTCTACTGTGCAATGGCTGAGCCACTCTTGGAACTTCATGCACACATAGAGCTGGTAACTTTTGTGTGGGAGGAATCTTCGTTCTTAGTCCATCTGGGGACCAAGATGGGCCATTTCAGCGTTGGGCTTCGGACAGCAAAGCAATGAATTTCCAGGTAGGAAAGAAAGCCCTTAGCGTCCAACTGCCCTGTGCATTTGATGAGCCACCCTTGGCACTCTATACACTCATGGAGCTTTCTGCACTTGCGGCTTTTTTCTAAGATGAATCTTCGTTCTTAGTCCATCTGGGGACCCAGACGCGCCATTTCAGCGCATGACTTCAAACATCAAACCAATGAAGTTCCAGCCAGGAAAAAGCCCTTAGCCTCCAACTGTCCTGTGCAGTTGGTGAGGCACTCTTGGCACTCCATGCACACATGGAGCTTCCTGCCCTAGCACCTTTTGTCTGGGTGGAATCTTCCTTCTTAGTCCATCTGGGGACCAAGACGGGCCATTTCAGCGTGGGGCTTGGGACACCAAACCAATGAAGTTCCAGCCAGGAAAGAAAGCCCTTAGCCTCCAACTCTGCTGTGAAATGGGTGAGCTACCCTTGGCTCTCCATGCACACATGGAGCTTTCTACCCTGGCACCTCTTGTCTGAGTGGAATCTTTGTTCTTAATCCATCTGGGAACCCAGATAGGCCATTTCAGCGCAGGGCTTCAGACACCAAACCAATGAAGTTCCAGCCAGGAAAAAGCCCTTAGCGTCCAACTGCCCTGTGCAATGGGTGAGCCACCCTTGGCACTCCATGCACACATGGAGCTTCCTGCGCTGGCACCTTTTTCTGGGAGAAATCTTCGCTCTGAGTCCATCTCTGGACTTAGTCGGGCCATTTCAGCGTGGGGCTTCGGACACAAAACCAATGGAGTTCCAGGAAGGAAAAATACCCCTTAGCCTTCAACTCTGCTGTGCAATGGGTGAGTCAGCCTTGGCACTCCATGTACACATGGAGCTTCCTTAGCTAGCACCTTTGTCTGGGAGGAATCTTCGTTCTTAGTCCATCTGGGGACCCAGATGGGCCATTAGAGTGCAGGGCTTCGGACACCAAACCTGTGAAGATCTAGGCAGGAAAAACCCCTTAACCTCCAACTCTCCTGTGTAATGGGTGAGCCAATATTGGCACTCCATATACACATGCAGCTTTCTGTCCTGAAACCTTTTGTCTGGGTGGAATCTTCATTGTTAGTCCATCTGGGGACCCAGACGGGCCATTTCAGGGCGGGGCTTTGGACACCAAACGAATTAAGTTCCAGCCAGGAAAAAAAGGCCTTAGCCTCTAACTCTCCTGTGCAGTTGGTGAGCCACCCTTGGCACTCCACGCACACAAGGAGCTTCCTGCGCTGGCCCCTTTGTCTGGGATGAATCTTCTTCTTAGTCTATCTGGGGACCCAGACTGGCCATTTCAGCGTGGAGCTATGGACACCAAAGCAATGAAGTTCCAGCCATGAAAAAAGCCCTTAACCTCCAAGTCTCCCATGCAATGGGTGAGCAACCTTGACACTCCATGCACACATGGAGCTTCCTGCGCTGGCATCTTTGTCTGGGAGGAATCTTCGTTCTAGCTCGTGTGGGGCCCAGACGGGCCATTTCAGCGCGGGCTACGGACACCAAACCAATGAAGTTCCAACCAGGAAAAACGGCCTTAGCCTCCACCTCTACTGTGCAATGGCTGAGCCACTCTTGGAACTTCATGCACACATAGAGCTGGTAACTTTGTGTGGGAGGAATCTTCGTTCTTAGTCCATCTGGGGACCAAGATGGGCCATTTCAGCGTTGGGCTTCGGACAGCAAAGCAATGAATTTCCAGGTAGGAAAGAAAGCCCTTAGCGTCCAACTGCCCTGTGCATTTGATGAGCCACCCTTGGCACTCTATACACTCATGGAGCTTTCTGCACTTGCGGCTTTTTTCTAAGATGAATCTTCCTTCTTAGTCCATCTGGGGACCCAGACGCGCCATTTCAGCGCATGACTTCAAACATCAAACCAATGAAGTTCCAGCCAGGAAAAAGCCCTTAGCCTCCAACTGTCCTGTGCAGTTGGTGAGGCACCCTTGGCACTCCATGCACACATGGAGCTTCCTGCCCTAGCACCTTTTGTCTGGGTGGAATCTTCCTTCTTAGTCCATCTGGGGACCAAGATGGGCCATTTCAGCGCAGGGCTTCAGACACCAAACCAATGAAGTTCCAGCCAGGAAAAAAAGCCCTTAGCCTCCAACTGTCCTGTGCAATGGGTGAGCCACCCTTGGCACTCCATGCACACATGGAGCTTCCTGCGCTGGCACCTTTTTCTGGGAGAAATCTTCGTTCTGAGTCCATCTCTGGACTTAGATCGGGCCATTTCAGCGTGGGGCTTCGGACACAAAACCAATGGAGTTCCAGGAAGGAAAACTACCCCTTAGCCTTCAACTCTGCTGTGCAATGGGTGAGTCAGCCTTGGCACTCCATGCACACATGGAGCTTCCTTAGCTAGCACCTTTGTCTGGGAGGAATCTTCGTTCTTAGTCCATCTGGGGACCCAGATGGGCCATTAGAGTGCAGGGCTTCGGACACCAAACCTGTGAAGATCTAGGCAGGAAAAAAACCCCTTAACCTCCAACTCTCCTGTGTAATGGGTGAGCCAATATTGGCACTCCATATACACATGCAGTTTTCTGTCCTGAAACCTTTTGTCTGGGTGGAATCTTCATTGTTAGTCCATCTGGGGCCCCAGACGGGCCATTTCAGGGTGGGGCTTTGGACACCAAACGAATTAAGTTCCAGCCAGGAAAAAAAGGCCTTAGCCTCTAACTCTCCTGTGCAGTTGGTGAGCCACCCTTGGCACTCCATGCACACATGGAGCTTCCTGCCCTAGCACCTTTTGTCTGGGTGGAATCTTCCTTCTTAGTCCATCTGGGGACCAAGACGGGCCATTTCAGCGTGGGGCTTGGGACACCAAACCAATGAAGTTCCAGCCAGGAAAAAAAGCCCTTAGCCTCCAACTCTGCTGTGAAATGGGTGAGCTACTCTTGGCTCTCCATGCACACATGGAGCTTTCTACCCTGGCACCTCTTGTCTGAGTGGAATCTTTGTTCTTAATCCATCTGGGAACCCAGATAGGCCATTTCAGCGCAGGGCTTCAGACACCAAACCAATGAAGTTCCAGCCAGGAAAAAAGCCCTTAGCGTCCAACTGCTCCTGTGCAATGGGTGAGCCACTCTTGGCACTCCATGCACACATGGAGCTTCCTGCGCTGGCACCTTTTTTCTGGGAGAAATCTTCGTTCTGAGTCCATCTCTGGACTTAGTCGGGCCATTTCAGCGTGGGGCTTCGGACACAAAACCAATGGAGTTCCAGGAAGGAAAAATACCCTTAGCCTTCAACTCTGCTGTGCAATGGGTGAGTCAGCCTTGGCACTCCATGTACACATGGAGCTTCCTTAGCTAGCACCTTTGTCTGGGAGGAATCTTCGTTCTTAGTCCATCTGGGGACCCAGATGGGCCATTAGAGTGCAGGGCTTCGGACACCAAACCTGTGAAGATCTAGGCAGGAAAAAACCCCTTAACCTCCAACTCTCCTGTGTAATGGGTGAGCCAATATTGGCATTCCATATACACATGCAGCTTTCTGTCCTGAAACCTTTTGTCTGGGTGGAATCTTCATTGTTAGTCCATCTGGGGACCCAGACGGGCCATTTCAGGGCGGGGCTTTGGACACCAAACGAATTAAGTTCCAGCCAGGAAAAAAGGCCTTAGCCTCTAACTCTCCTGTGCAGTTGGTGAGCCACCCTTGGCACTCCACGCACACAAGGAGCTTCCTGCGCTGGCCCCTTTGTCTGGGATGAATCTTCTTTCTTAGTCTATCTGGGGACCCAGACTGGCCATTTCAGCGGAGCTATGGACACCAAAGCAATGAAGTTCCAGCCATGAAAAAAGCCCTTAACCTCCAAGTCTCCCATGCAATGGGTGAGCAACCCTTGACACTCCATGCACACATGGAGCTTCCTGCGCTGGCATCTTTTGTCTGGGAGGAATCTTCGTTCTAGCTCGTGTGGGGCCCAGACGGGCCATTTCAGCGCGGGGCTACGGACACCAAACCAATGAAGTTCCAACCAGGAAAAACGGCCTTAGCCTCCACCTCTACTGTGCAATGGCTGAGCCACTCTTGGAACTTCATGCACACATAGAGCTGGTAACTTTGTGTGGGAGGAATCTTCGTTCTTAGTCCATCTGGGGACCAAGATGGGCCATTTCAGCGTTGGGCTTCGGACAGCAAAGCAATGAATTTCCAGGTAGGAAAGAAAGCCCTTAGCGTCCAACTGCCCTGTGCATTTGATGAGCCACCCTTGGCACTCTATACACTCATGGAGCTTTCTGCACTTGCGGCTTTTTTCTAAGATGAATCTTCGTTCTTAGTCCATCTGGGGACCCAGACGCGTCATTTCAGCGCATGACTTCAAACATCAAACCAATGAAGTTCCAGCCAGGAAAAAGCCCTTAGCCTCCAACTGTCCTGTGCAGTTGGTGAGGCACTCTTGGCACTCCATGCACACATGGAGCTTCCTGCCCTAGCACCTTTTGTCTGGGTGGAATCTTCCTTCTTAGTCCATCTGGGGACCAAGACGGGCCATTTCAGCGTGGGGCTTGGGACACCAAACCAATGAAGTTCCAGCCAGGAAAGAAAGCCCTTAGCCTCCAACTCTGCTGTGAAATGGGTGAGCCACCCTTGGCTCTCCATGCACACATGGAGCTTTCTACCCTGGCACCTCTTGTCTGAGTGGAATCTTTGTTCTTAATCCATCTGGGAACCCAGATAGGCCATTTCAGCGCAGGGCTTCAGACACCAAACCAATGAAGTTCCAGCCAGGAAAAAAGCCCTTAGCGTCCAACTGCCCTGTGCAATGGGTGAGCCACTCTTGGCACTCCATGCACACATGGAGCTTCCTGCGCTGGCACCTTTTTCTGGGAGAAATCTTCGTTCTGAGTCCATCTCTGGACTTAGTCGGGCCATTTCAGCGTGGGGCTTCGGACACAAAACCAATGGAGTTCCAGGAAGGAAAAATACCCTTAGCCTTCAACTCTGCTGTGCAATGGGTGAGTCAGCCTTGGCACTCCATGTACACATGGAGCTTCCTTAGCTAGCACCTTTGTCTGGGAGGAATCTTCGTTCTTAGTCCATCTGGGGACCCAGATGGGCCATTAGAGTGCAGGGCTTCGGACACCAAACCTGTGAAGATCTAGGCAGGAAAAAAAACCCTTAACCTCCAACTCTCCTGTGTAAAGGGTGAGCCAATATTGGCATTCCATATACACATGCAGCTTTCTGTCCTGAAACCTTTTGTCTGGGTGGAATCTTCATTGTTAGTCCATCTGGGGTCCCAGACGGGCCATTTCAGGGCGGGGCTTTGGACACCAAACGAATTAAGTTCCAGCCAGGAAAAAAGGCCTTAGCCTCTAACTCTCCTGTGCAGTTGGTGAGCCACCCTTGGCACTCCACGCACACAAGGAGCTTCCTGCGCTGGCCCCTTTGTCTGGGATGAATCTTCTTTCTTAGTCTATCTGGGGACCCAGACTGGCCATTTCAGCGCAGAGCTATGGACACCAAAGCAATGAAGTTCCAGCCATGAAAAAAAGCCCTTAACCTCCAAGTCTCCCATGTAATGGGTGAGCAACCCTTGACACTCCATGCACACATGGAGCTTCCTGCGCTGGCATCTTTTGTCTGGGAGGAATCTTCGTTCTTAGCCCGTGTGGGGCCCAGACGGGACATTTCAGTGCGGGACTAAGGACACCAAACCAATGAAGTTCCAACCAGGAAAAAACGGCCTTAGCCTCCACCTCTACTGTGCAATGGCTGAGCCACTCTTGGAACTTCATGCACACATAGAGCTGGTAACTTTTGTGTGGGAGGAATCTTCCTTCTTAGTCCATCTGGGGACCAAGATGGGCCATTTAAGCATTGGGCTTTGGACAGTAAAGCAATGAATTTCCAGGTAGGAAAGAAAGCCCTTAGCGTCCAACTGCCCTGTGCATTTGATGAGCCACCCTTGGCACTCTATACACTCATGGAGCTTTCTGCACTTGCGGCTTTTTTCTAGAATGAATCTTCATTCTTAGACCATCTGGGGACCCAGACGCATCCTTTCAACGCGTGACTTCAAACATCAAACCAATGAAGTTCCAGCCAGGAAGAAAAAAAAGCCCTTAGCCTCCAACTGTCCTGTGCAGTTGGTGAGGTACCCTTGGCACTCCATGCACACGTGGAGCTTCCTGCCCTAGCACCTTTTGTCCGGCTGGAATCTTCCTTCTTAGTCCATCTGGGGACCAAGACGGGCCATTTCAGCGTGGGGCTTGGGACACCAAACCAATGAAGTTCCAGCCATGAAAAAAAGCCCTTAACCTCCAAGTCTCCCATGCAATGGGTGAGCAACCCTTGACACTCCATGCACACAAGGAGCTTCCTGCGCTGGCATCTTTTGTCTGGGAGGAATCGTCGTTCTTAGCCCGTGTGGGGCCCAGACGGGCCATTTCAGCGCGGGGCTACGGACACCAAACTAATGAAGTTCCAACCAGGAAAAAACGGCCTTAGCCTCCACCTCTACTGTGCAATGGTTGAGTCACTCTTGGAACTTCATGCACACATAGAGCTGGTAACTTTTGTGTGGAAGGAATCTTCGTTCTTAGTCCATCTGCGGACCAAGATGGGCCATTTCAGCGTTGGGCTTCGGACAGCAAAGCAATGAATTTCCAGGTAGGAAAGAAAGCCCTTAGCGTCCAACTGCCCTGTGCATTTGATGAGCCACCCTTGGCACTCTATACACTCATGGAGCTTTCTGCACTTGCGGCTTTTTTCTAAGATGAATCTTCGTTCTTAGTCCATCTGGGGACCCAGATGGGTCATTTCAGCGCATGACTTCAAACATCAAACCAATGAAGTTCCAGCCAGGAAAAAAAGCCCTTAGCCTCCAACTGTCCTGTGCAGTTGGTGAGGCACCTTGGCACTCCATGCACACATGGAGCTTCCTGCCCTAGCACCTTTGTCTGGGTGGAATCTTCCTTCTTAGTCCATCTGGGGACCAAGACGGGCCATTTCAGCGTGGAGCTTGGGACACCAAACCAATGAAGTTCCAGCCAGGAAAGAAAGCCCTTAGCCTCCAATTCTGCTGTGAAATGGGTGAGCCACCCTTGACTCTCCATGCACACATGGAGCTTTCTACCCTGGCACCTCTTGTCTGAGTGGAATCTTTGTTCTTAATCCATCTGGGAACCCAGATAGGCCATTTCAGCGCAGGGCTTCAGACACCAAACCAATGAAGTTCCAGCCAGGAAAAGAAGCCCTTAGCGTCCAACTGCCCTGTGCAATGGGTGAGCCACCCTTGGCCCTCCATGCACACATGGAGCTTCCTGCGCTGGCACCTTTTTCTGGGAGAAATCTTCGTTCTGAGTCCATCTCTGGACTTAGTCGGGCCATTTCAGCGTGGGGCTTCGGACACAAAACCAATGGAGTTCCAGGAAGGAAAAATACCCCTTAGCCTTCAACTCTGCTGTGCAATGGGTGAGTCAGCCTTGGCACTCCATGTACACATGGAGCTTCCTTAGCTAGCACCTTTTGTCTGGGAGGAATCTTCGTTCTTAGTCCATCTGGGGACCCAGATGGGCCATTAGAGTGCAGGGCTTCGGACACCAAACCAGTGAAGATCTAGGCAGGAAAAAACCCTTAACCTCCAACTCTCCTGTGTAATGGGTGAGCCAATATTGGCACTCCATATACACATGCAGCTTTCTGTCCTGAAACCTTTTGTCTGGGTGGAATCTTCATTGTTAGTCCATCTGGGGACCCAGACGGGCCATTTCAGGGCGGGGCTTTGGACACCAAACGAATTAAGTTCCAGCCAGGAAAAAAAGGCCTTAGCCTCTAACTCTCCTGTGCAGTTGGTGAGCCACCCTTGGCACTCCACGCACACAAGGAGCTTCCTGCGCTGGCCCCTTTTGTCTGGGATGAATCTTCTTTCTTAGTCTATCTGGGGACCCAGACTGGCCATTTCAGCGGAGCTATGGACACCAAAGCAATGAAGTTCCAGCCATGAAAAAAGCCCTTAACCTCCAAGTCTCCCATGCAATGGGTGAGCAACCCTCGACACTCCAGGCACACATGGAGCTTCCTGCGCTGGCATCTTTTGTCTGGGAGGAATCTTCGTTCTTAGCCCGTGTGGGGCCCAGACGGGCCATTTCAGCGCGGGCTACGGACACCAAACCAATGAAGTTCCAACCAGGAAAAACGGCCTTAGCCTCCACCTCTACTGTGCAATGGCTGAGCCACTCTTGGAACTTCATGCACACATAGAGCTGGTAACTTTTGTGCGGGAGGAATCTTCGTTCTTAGTCCATCTGGGGACCAAGATGGGCCATTTCAGCGTTGGACTTCGGACAGCAAAGCAATGAATTTCCAGGTAGGAAAGAAAGCCCTTAGCGTCCAACTGCCCTGTGCATTTGACGAGCCACCCTAGGCACTCTATACGCTCACGGAGCTTTCTGCACTTGCGGCTTTTTTCTAAGATGAATCTTCCTTCTTAGTCCATCTGGGGACCCAGACGCGTCATTTCAGCGCATGACTTCAAACATCAAACCAATGAAGTTCCAGCCAGGAAAAAAAGCCCTTAGCCTCCAAATCTCCTGTGCAGTTGGTGAGGCACCCTTGGCACTCCATGCACACATGGAGCTTTCTACCCTAGCACCTTTTGTCTGGGTGGAATCTTCCTTCTTAGTCCATCTGGGGACCAAGACGGGCCATTTCAGCGCAGGGCTTCAGACACCAAACCAATGAAGTTCCAGCCAGGAAAAAAAGCCCTTAGCGTCCAACTGCCCTGTGCAATGGGTGAGCCACCCTTGGCACTCCATGCACACATGGAGCTTCCTGCGCTGGCACCTTTTTTCTGGGAGAAATCTTCGTTCTGAGTCCATCTCTGGACTTAGTCGGGCCATTTCAGCGTGGGGCTTCGGACACAAAACCAATGGAGTTCCAGGAAGGAAAAATACCCCTTAGCCTTCAACTCTGCTGTGCAATGGGTGAGCCAGCCTTAGCACTCCATGTACACAGGGAGCGTCCTTAGCTAGCACCTTTTGTCTGGGAGGAATCTTCGTTCTTAGTCCATCTGGGGACCCAGGTGGGCCATTAGAGTGCTGGGCTTCGGACACTAAACCTGTGAAGATCTAGGCAGGAAAAAAACCCCTTAACCTCCAACTCTCCTGTGTAATGGGTGAGCCAATATTGGCACTCCATATACACATGCAGTTTTCTGTCCTGAAACCTCTTGTCTGGGTGGAATCTTCATTGTTAGTCCATCTGGGGACCCAGACAAGCCATTTCAGGGCGGGGCTTTGGACACAAAACGAATTAAGTCCCAGCCAGGAAAAAAAGGCCTTAGCCTCTACCTCTCCTGTGCAGTTGGTGAGCCACCCTTGGCACTCCATGCACACATGGAGCTTCCTGCCCTAGCACCATTTGTCTGGGTGGAATCTTCCTTCTTAGTCCATCTGGGGACCAAGACTGACCATTTCAGCGTGGGGCTTGGGACACCAAACCAATGAAGTTCCAGCCAGGAAAGAAAGCCCTTAGCCTCCAACTCTGCTGTGCAATGGGTGAGCCACCCTTGGCTCTCCATGCACACACGGAGCTTTCGACCCTGGCACGTCTGAGTGTTATCTTTGTTCTTAATCCATCTGGGAACCCAGATAGGCCATTTCAGCGCAGGGCTTTGACACCAAACCAATGAAGTTCCAGCCAGGAAAAAAAGCCCTTAGCATCCAACTGCCCTGTGCAATGGGTGAGCTACTCTTGGCACTCCATGCACACATGGAGCTTCCTGCGCTGGCACCTTTTTTCTGGGAGAAATCTTCGTTCTGAGTCCATCTCTGGACTTAGTCGGGCCATTTCAGCGTGGGGCTTCAGACACAAAACCAATGGAGTTCCAGGAAGGAAAAATACCCCTTAGCCTTCAACTCTGCTGTGCAATGGGTGAGTCAGCCTTGGCACTCCATGCACACATGGAGCTTCCTTAGCTAGCACCTTTTGTGTGGGAGGAATCTTCTTTCTTAGTCCATCTGGGGACCCAGATGGGCCATTAGAGTGCAGGGCTTCGGACACCAAATCTGTGAAGATCTAGGCAGGAAAAAACCCTTAACCTCCAACTCTCCTGTGTAATGGGTGAGCCAATATTGGCACTCCATATACACATGCAGCTTTCTGTCCTGAAACCTTTTGTCTGGGTGGAATCTTCATTGTTAGTCCATCTGGGGACCCAGAGGGGCCATTTCAGGGTGGGGCTTTGGACACCAAACGAATTAAGTTCCATCCAGGAAAAAAAGGCCTTAGCCTCCAACTCTCCTGTGCAGTTGGTGAGCCACCCTTGGCACTCCACGCACACAAGGAGCTTCCTGCGCTGGCCCCTTTTGTCTGGGATGAATCTTCTTTCTTAGTCTATCTGGGGACCCAGACTGGGCATTTCAGCGAGGAGCTATGGACACCAAACCAATGAAGTTCCAGCCATGAAAAAAAGCCCTTAACCTCCAAGTCTCCCATGCAATGGGTGAGCAACCCTTGACACTCCATGCACACATGGAGCTTCCTGCGCTGGCATCTTTTGTCTGGGAGGAATCTTCGTTCTGAGCTCCGTGTGGGGCCCAGACGGGCCATTTCAGCGTGGGGCTACGGACACCAAACCAATGAAGTTCCAACCAGGAAAAACGGCCTTAGCCTCCACCTCTACTGTGCAATGGCTGAGCCACTCTTGGAACTTCATGCACACATAGAGCTGGTAACTTTTGTGTGGGAGGAATCTTCGCTTCTTAGTCCATCTGGGGACCAAGATGGGCCATTTCAGCGTTGGGCTTCGGACAGCAAAGCAATGAATTTCCAGGTAGGAAAGAAAGCCCTTAGCGTCCAACTGCTCCTGTGCATTTGATGAGCCACCCTTGGCACTCTATACACTCATGGAGCTTTCTGCACTTGCGGCTTTTTTCTAGAATGAATCTTCATTCTTAGACCATCTGGGGACCCAGACGCATCATTTCAGCGCGTGACTTCAAACATCAAACCAATGAAGTTCCAGCCAGGAAAAAAAGGCCTTAGCCTCCAACTCTCCTGTGCAGTTGGTGAGCCACCCTTGGCACTCCATGCACACAAAGAGCTTCCTGCGCTGGCCCCTTTTGTCTGGGATGAATCTTCCTTCTTAGTCTATCTGGGGACCCAGACTGGCCATTTCAGCGTGGAGCTATGGACACCAAACCAATGAAGTTCCAGCCATGAAAAAAGCCTTTAACCTCCAAGTCTCCCATGCAATGGGTGAGCAACCCTTGACACTCCATGCACACATGGAGCTTCCTGTGCTGGCATCTTTTGTCTGGGAGGAATCTTCGTTCTTAGCTCGTGTGGGGCCCAGACGGGCCATTTCAGCGCGGGCTACGGACACCAAACCAATGAAGTTCCAACCAGGAAAAACGGCCTTAGCCTCCACCTCTACTGTGCAATGGCTGAGCCGCTCTTGGAACTTCATGCACACATAGAGCTGGTAACTTTGGTGTGGGAGGAATCTTCGTTCTTAGTCCATCTGGGGACCAAGATGGGCCATTTCAGCGTTGGGCTTCGGACAGCAAAGCAATGAATTTCCAGGTAGGAAAGAAAGCCCTTAGCGTCCAACTGCCCTGTGCATTTGATGAGCCACCCTTGGCACTCTATACACTCACGGAGCTTTCTGCACTTGCGGCTTTTTTCTAAGATGAATCTTCGTTCTTAGTCCATCTGGGGACCCAGACGCGTCATTTCAGCGCATGACTTCAAACATCAAACCAATGAAGTTCCAGCCAGGAAAAAGCCCTTAGCCTCCAACTGTCCTGTGCAGTTGGTGAGGCACTCTTGGCACTCCATGCACACATGGAGCTTCCTGCCCTAGCACCTTTGTCTGGGTGGAATCTTCCTTCTTAGTCCATCTGGGGACCAAGACGGGCCATTTCAGCGTGGGGCTTGGGACACCAAACCAATGAAGTTCCAGCCAGGAAAGAAAGCCCTTAGCCTCCAACTCTGCTGTGAAATGGGTGAGCCACTCCTTGGCTCTCCATGCACACATGGAGCTTTCTACCCTGGCACCTCTTGTCTGAGTGGAATCTTTGTTCTTAATCCATCTGGGAACCCAGATAGGCCATTTCAGCGCAGGGCTTCAGACACCAAACCAATGAAGTTCCAGCCAGGAAAAAAGCCCTTAGCGTCCAACTGCCCTGTGCAATGGGTGAGCCACTCTTGGCACTCCATGCACACATGGAGCTTCCTGCGCTGGCACCTTTTTTCTGGGAGAAATCTTCGCTCTGAGTCCATCTCTGGACTTAGTCGGGCCATTTCAGCGTGGGGCTTCGGACACAAAACCAATGGAGTTCCAGGAAGGAAAAATACCCCTTAGCCTTCAACTCTGCTGTGCAATGGGTGAGTCAGCCTTGGCACTCCATGTACACATGGAGCTTCCTTAGCTAGCACCTTTGTCTGGGAGGAATCTTCGTTCTTAGTCCATCTGGGGACCCAGATGGGCCATTAGAGTGCAGGGCTTCGGACACCAAACCTGTGAAGATCTAGGCAGGAAAAACCCCTTAACCTCCAACTCTCCTGTGTAATGGGTGAGCCAATATTGGCACTCCATATACACATGCAGCTTTCTGTCCTGAAACCTTTGTCTGGGTGGAATCTTCATTGTTAGTCCATCTGGGGACCCAGACGGGCCATTTCAGGGCGGGGCTTTGGACACCAAACGAATTAAGTTCCATCCAGGAAAAAAAGGCCTTAGCCTCTAACTCTCCTGTGCAGTTGGTGAGCCACCCTTGGCACTCCACGCACACAAGGAGCTTCCTGCGCTGGCCCCTTTGTCTGGGATGAATCTTCTTTCTTAGTCTATCTGGGGACCCAGACTGGCCATTTCAGCGCGGAGCTATGGACACCAAAGCAATGAAGTTCCAGCCATGAAAAAAAGCCCTTAACCTCCAAGTCTCCCATGCAATGGGTGAGCAACCCTGACACTCCATGCACACATGGAGCTTCCTGCGCTGGCATCTTTGTCTGGGAGGAATCTTCGTTCTAGCTCGTGTGGGGCCCAGACGGGCCATTTCAGCGTGGGCCACGGACACCAAACCAATGAAGTTCCAACCAGGAAAAACGGCCTTAGCCTCCACCTCTACTGTGCAATGGCTGAGCCACTCTTGGAACTTCATGCACACATAGAGCTGGTAACTTTTGTGTGGGAGGAATCTTCCTTCTTAGTCCATCTGGGGACCAAGAGTGGCCATTTCAGCGTTGGGCTTCGGACAGCAAAGCAATGAATTTCCAGGTAGGAAAGAAAGCCCTTAGCGTCCAACTGCCCTGTGCATTTGATGAGCCACCCTTGGCACTCTATACACTCACGGAGCTTTCTGCACTTGCGGCTTTTTTCTAAGATGAATCTTCGTTCTTAGTCCATCTGGGGACCCAGACGCGTCATTTCAGCGCATGACTTCAAACATCAAACCAATGAAGTTCCAGCCAGGAAAAAGCCCTTAGCCTCCAACTGTCCTGTGCAGTTGGTGAGGCACCCTTGGCACTCCATGCACACATGGAGCTTCCTGCCCTAGCACCTTTGTCTGGGTGGAATCTTCCTTCTTAGTCCATCTGGGGACCAAGACGGGCCATTTCAGCGTGGGGCTTGGGACACCAAACCAATGAAGTTCCAGCCAGGAAAGAAAGCCCTTAGCCTCCAACTCTGCTGTGAAATGGGTGAGCTACTCTTGGCTCTCCATGCACACATGGAGCTTTCTACCCTGGCACCTCTTGTCTGAGTGGAATCTTTGTTCTTAATCCATCTGGGAACCCAGATAGGCCATTTCAGCGCAGGGCTTCAGACACCAAACCAATGAAGTTCCAGCCAGGAAAAAAGCCCTTAGCGTCCAACTGCCCTGTGCAATGGGTGAGCTACTCTTGGCACTCCATGCACACATGGAGCTTCCTGCGCTGGCACCTTTTTCTGGGAGAAATCTTCGCTCTGAGTCCATCTCTGACTTAGTCGGGCCATTTCAGCGTGGGGCTTCGACACAAAACCAATGGAGTTCCAGGAAGGAAAAATACCCCTTAGCCTTCAACTCTGCTGTGCAATGGGTGAGTCAGCCTTGGCACTCCATGTACACATGGAGCTTCCTTAGCTAGCACCTTTGTCTGGGAGGAATCTTCGTTCTTAGTCCATCTGGGGACCCAGATGGGCCATTAGAGTGCAGGGCTTCGGACACCAAACCTGTGAAGATCTAGGCAGGAAAAACCCCTTAACCTCCAACTCTCCTGTGTAATGGGTGAGCCAATATTGGCATTCCATATACACATGCAGTTTTCTGTCCTGAAACCTTTGTCTGGGTGGAATCTTCATTGTTAGTCCATCTGGGGACCCAGACGGGCCATTTCAGGGCGGGGCTTTGGACACCAAACGAATTAAGTTCCAGCCAGGAAAAAAGGCCTTAGCCTCTAACTCTCCTGTGCAGTTGGTGAGCCACCCTTGGCACTCCACGCACACAAGGAGCTTCCTGCGCTGGCCCCTTTGTCTGGGATGAATCTTCTTTCTTAGTCTATCTGGGGACCCAGACTGGCCATTTCAGCGCGGAGCTATGGACACCAAAGCAATGAAGTTCCAGCCATGAAAAAAGCCCTTAACCTCCAAGTCTCCCATGCAATGGGTGAGCAACCCTTGACACTCCATGCACACATGGAGCTTCCTGCGCTGGCATCTTTTGTCTGGGAGGAATCTTCGTCTTAGCTCGTGTGGGGCCCAGACGGGCCATTTCAGCGGGGCTACGGACACCAAACCAATGAAGTTCCAACCAGGAAAAACGGCCTTAGCCTCCACCTCTACTGTGCAATGGCTGAGCCACTCTTGGAACTTCATGCACACATAGAGCTGGTAACTTTTGTGTGGGAGGAATCTTCGTTCTTAGTCCATCTGGGGACCAAGATGGGCCATTTCAGCGTTGGGCTTCGGACAGCAAAGCAATGAATTTCCAGGTAGGAAAGAAAGCCCTTAGCGTCCAACTGCCCTGTGCATTTGATGAGCCACCCTTGGCACTCTATACACTCACGGAGCTTTCTGCACTTGCGGCTTTTTTCTAAGATGAATCTTCGTTCTTAGTCCATCTGGGGACCCAGACGCGTCATTTCAGCGCATGACTTCAAACATCAAACCAATGAAGTTCCAGCCAGGAAAAAGCCCTTAGCCTCCAACTGTCCTGTGCAGTTGGTGAGGCACCCTTGGCACTCCATGCACACATGGAGCTTCCTGCCCTAGCACCTTTGTCTGGGTGGAATCTTCCTTCTTAGTCCATCTGGGGACCAAGACGGGCCATTTCAGCGTGGGGCTTGGGACACCAAACCAATGAAGTTCCAGCCAGGAAAGAAAGCCCTTAGCCTCCAACTCTGCTGTGAAATGGGTGAGCCACTCTTGGCTCTCCATGCACACATGGAGCTTTCTACCCTGGCCCCTCTTGTCTGAGTGGAATCTTTGTTCTTAATCCATCTGGGAACCCAGATAGGCCATTTCAGCGCAGGGCTTCAGACACCAAACCAATGAAGTTCCAGCCAGGAAAAAAGCCCTTAGCGTCCAACTGCCCTGTGCAATGGGTGAGCCACTCTTGGCACTCCATGCACACATGGAGCTTCCTGCGCTGGCACCTTTTTTCTGGGAGAAATCTTCGTTCTGAGTCCATCTCTGGACTTAGTC